>NC_057808.1:53340857-53573519 GCF_018294505.1 Triticum aestivum | reverse complement strand
GCGGGGGGGGGGGGTGGGAGGAGAAGGGCGAGGCGAGGACGAAGTGAGTAACGGGCGGGGGGTACCTGCCGTTAGGCAAGTGCCCTCTTTGCCGTCCGCCAGCCTTTGCCGTCTGCCTTTCTGCCTCTTTGCCGTCCGCTAGCGGACGGCAAAGAGGTGGGCCGTTAGGATTTTTTCAAACGAGCGGGGGGTGGGGGCCACCACACTCTTTGCCGTCCGCCAGCGGACGGCAAAGATTCTTTGCCGTCCGCTGGCAGACGGCAAAGACCTGGCAGATGGCAAAGAGCTTCTTTGCCGTCAGCCTTTTCTTTGCCGTTCGTTTGTGTGTAGCTGATGGCAAAGAGCTTCTTTGCCGCCAGCTAGCAGACGGCAACGATCTGGCAGATGGCAAATTAGCTGATTCCAGTAGTGTAGGAAGGCCGGCGAATTGATCTTTCATGACAAGATTCAGCAAAGCAGCATTAATATCACAAGATTTAGCATCGGTAATAGGAGCAATCGGAGTGCTAAGAAAATCATTGTTGTTGGTATCGGAAAAGTCGCACAATTTAGTATTGTCTTGAGGCATCGTGACAAGCAAGCACTCCAACACACAAGCAAACAAGAAGGAAGCGAAAAAGAGGCGAACGGAAAAGAGGGTGAATAAAACGGCAAAGGTGAAGTGGGGGAGAGGAAAACGAGAGGAAAATGGCAAATAATGTAATGCGAGGGATAAGAGTTTGTGATGGGTACTTGGTATTGACTTGATGTAGATCTCCCCGGCAACGGCGCCAGAAATTCTTCTTGCTACCTCTTGAGCTTGCGTTGGTTTTTCCCTTGAAGAGGAAAGGATGATGCAGCATAGTAGCGTAAGTATTTCCCTCAGTTTTGAGAACCAAGGTATCAATCCAGTAGGAGACCACACGCAAGTCGCCTCGTACCTACACAAACAAATAAGAACCTTGCAACCAACGCGATAACAGGGTTGTCAATCCCTTCATGGCCACTTGCAAGAGTGAGATCTGATAGAGATAATATAAATATTTTTGGTATTTTTATGATATAGATTGGAAAATAAAGATTGCAAAATAAAATATATTGGAAACTTATATGATGGAAAATAGACCCGGGGCCATAGATTCACTAGTGGCTTCTCTCAAGATAGCATAAGTGTTACGATGGGTGAATAAATTACTGTCGAGCAATTGATAGAAAAGCGAATAATTATGAGAATATCTAGGCATGATCATGTATATAGGCATCACGTCCGCAACAACTAGACCGAAACCATTCTGCATCTACTACTATTACTCCACACATTGACCGCTATCCAGCATGCATCTAGAGTATTAAGTTCATAAGAACAGAGTAACACATTAGGCAAGATGACATGATGTAGAGGGATAAACTCAAGCAATATGATATAAACCCCATCTTTTTATCCTCGATGGCAACAATACAATACGTGCCTTGCTGCCCCTACTCTCACTGGGAAAGGACACCGCAAGATTGAACCCAAAGCTAAGCACTTCTCCCATTGCAAGAAAGATCAATCTAGTAGGCCAACAAACTGATAATTCGAAGAGACTTGCAAAGATAAGAAATCATACATAAAAGAATTCAGAGGAGATTCAAATATTATTCATAGATAAACTTGATCATAAACCCACAATTCATCGGATCTTGACAAACACACCGCAAAAGAAGATTACATCGAATAGATCTCCAAGAGAATTGAGGAGAACTTTGTATTGAGATCCAAAGAGAGAGAAGAATCCATCTAGCTAATAACTATGGACCCGAAGGTCTGAGGTAAACTACTCACACATCATCTGAGAGGCTATGGTGTTGATGTAGAAGCCCTCCGTGATTGATTCCCTCTCTGGCAGAGCACCGGAAAAGGCCCCAAGATGGGATCTCACAGGTATAGAGAGTTGCGGCGGTGGAAATAGGGTTTCGTGGTGCTCTTGGATGTTTTCGGGGTATATGAGTGTATATAGGCGAAGGAAGTTGGCCAGGAGAGCCACAAGGGGCCCATGAGGGTGGGGGCACGCCTCCTACCTCGTGGCCTCCTTGTTTGTTTCTTGACGTCCACTCCAAGTCCTCTGGATCACTCTCCCGAAGGTTTCATTCCGTTTGGACTCCGTTTGATATTCCTTTTCTGCGAAACACTGAAATAGGCAAAAAAACAGCAATTTGGGCTGGGCCTCCGGTTAATAGGTTAGTCCCAAAAATAATATAAAAGTGTATAAATAAGCCCATTAAACATCCAAAACAGATAATATAATAGCATGGAACAATCAAAAATTATAGATACGTTGGAGACGTATCATGCACCAACCCCAAGTCCATTTCTTCCTTCTGCATCAGAAGCTAAGAAGACCAAAGCTGCGGAGCGAGCAACGATGAAGAAAAGGAAAGCATCTGCTTCATCAGAATCTTCAGCTCCAAAGAAGATGAAGAATTTAACAAGCTCTTTTGAGAACCCTATCGATGTTGTTCCAATCTCAAGCATGCCATCAAAGGAACTTATTCCTTTTGGTGAAGAATATGAGATCCAAGCGGATCAGATGAAGACGTTCCATCTGCTGCTTCTTCAGAGCAGTTGGACGAAGAAATTGAAGCGGATGTAATCCCTTCAACTCCATTTGTCTCATCGCCCATGCCTTAGTTCATAGCTGAAGAGGCCGACGTTGAGGAATTGTCTAAAGAAGATGAAGACGTGGACATTGGGAGCACCACCCCTGTGATGAATGATGACTTTTGGGAAAGTCAGCACCCCAACTCTCCACTATTCACGCCACTGCAACAAATTCCTCAGTCCCCCGTGCACACTGAAGTTCAAATGGGATCTGAAGAACCTCGCACCACTCCTTCCATTCCTGAAGAGATTCCAGCCACTAGTGCTGATGAAATTGTTGCTGAAGAACTGAAGACCCAGGTTGCAAACGAAGAAGAACCTGAAATTCCTCAGCCTGTGGATCCTGAGATTGCGATTCCTGAGGTTGTGATGCAATTGACTGATACTCAGCCCAAGCCAAAGGATCCCTTCTCAAAGAAGCAACAATTCAAGGTTGATGACTTCTTCGGCGAGCATGTGTTCTTCACTGATTATAATCCATATGACTCTGCTCGTCTTAGAAGGAAGCGTTTCTGGACTGCCAGCCAAGCTAACTTCTATTCTTCACTGCTTTTCAACAAAGACAAAGTCTTCGATCATGAGCATATTCCTCACGTGGACATGGAATCACTGCCTTGCTTCACACCAGTCCTCAGTGTTCTTCATGATGTTGGACTACTCAACTTCTGCACTGATATATGTGATTGGAATGAAGAGCTAATTCTTCAGTTCTATGCAACGCTGCACATCACAGGAAATGTTGAAGATGTGAATTCTTGGGTGTTGGACTGGATGACAGATAATATGTCACAGCCCTAGAATTTTGTTTGTAATTAGTTGCATCAGCATCCTTGCATCATGTTTAAATTTTTGAAACTTGAATTGAGGAAATTTGGAAGCCTCAAAATTTAATTAAAAGAAGGGCAAGAACCCTAAAAATTGCATTCAATCAATCCAAAATGGCCTTAATTAATGTTGGTTATATTTTGGCAGGAGTTTTGTTTCCAACCAAAATTAATGAACATTTTTTGAAGGGATTATTTTGGGAGTTTGAAATTAAATTATTAAGTATTTGACTTTTGGATTATATTCATTTTATATAGAATATATCTCAAAAGGCCCTCAAATTATTTACGTGCCTTTGGAAAGGTCCATGATGGCAACATAAAAATATCAGAAGGTTTTGCCATGTTTTGAAATTCTTTTGAATTTGAATCAGTGGCCAAATGAATAAATAAAAGAAAACAAAACAGAAAATAAAACAGAGAGAAAACCCACCTGACTTACCTGGCCCAGCCCACCTGGCCTGGCACTGTTGGCCCAGCCCACCAGGGGCGATTAGGTCATCTTCAACCTCTGCCTGTAGGCAGAGGGAGAGACCAGGCAAGGCACCGGCCGCGCCACCTCCTGCCTGCCTTGCTGTACTCCTCCCCGCCCTTTTGATCACGCCACGGAGACGCCCAAACCGCCCCGACTCTCTCCCTCTCGCTACTGTTCTATTCCTCCCTCTGTCTCTCTCTCACGCGCGCGACCGAGAGTCGTCGCCGCCGTTCGCTGCCACCGCGCTCCCCGTCGTCCACTCACCCAACTATCATGTCCCTCGACTCCGCCGAGCTCCTCTGAGTCACCTCATCAACGAACACGAGCAAGGAAGCGCTGCAATGCTGGGTTCGCTATCATCTCCCACCTTCGGCCGCCAGATGCCGTCGTTGATCTCGTCGCCGTGAGGGACTCCCCGGCGTCGCTGTCGCCTCTGAAAGCCCCAACGTGAGCTCCTCTGTCTATCCCCCCTGTCCCCTCACTCTAGCGCATCCCCTAGCTAGCGCTCGCCGCCGCCGTCGCATAGCCGTCGCCGCTGCAGCGTCCGCCTGATCGAACCGCGCACGCAGACGAGCTCCTGGAACTCCTAGGAGGTTGACGAGACCCTCAGCTAGCTCTGTTGAGCACTGCAACCCCGCGCTCGCACTAGCCGAACCACGACCGCCGCTAAAGCTCGTCGCGGGCATGGATTCCGGCCACCCCGTGATCTCCGGCCCGATCCATAGGATGCGCGAGAGCATGAGCTCCTCCCCGGTGACTCCCGCGCGCCAAAACATCGCCGGACGGTGGTTCCCGAAGCCCTCCGCCCTGGCCTTTGGTCACCGGCGGCTAACCGCCGGTGGGTTTGACCTCCTCCGTGCCAATGACACGTGGACCCGCCTCAGTTTAATTTTAGCTTAGGCAAATATTAGTGCTAATTACCCTATTAACCGGACGAGACACAGACATGTGGGCCCAGGCCCTAACTAACTCAGGTTAGTACTTAACTTTGCACTAATTAACTGTGTTAGTTAGTTAGTCACTGACCAGTGGGCCCCACTAGTCAGGTTTGACCAGGGGCAGCCCAGTTGACCTACAGACGCCAGGCTTACATCATGCTGACCTCATAATCATTTTCTGGCGATTTTATATTTCAGAAATGAATTATAAAATCCAGAAAATTGTTTAAACTTCTAAAAATCATAGAAATTCAACCGTAACTCCAAATGAAATAATTTATATATGAAAAATGATCAGAAAAATCCAAAGAATCTGTTTGTGGCATTTTCATGCATGTTAGAACAACTTATGGTTGCTGTTTAGGACAAATCAAAGGAATAGCATTTAAATAACCACATGTGGAGTTTGAATTTGAACCTTGGGTTCAAACCAACTTCATTTAACTTTGTTGCTAGTTGCATTAGGTCAACCAACAGCATATGGCCATGTCATTATCATGCATCATATTGTCGCCTTACATTGATTGTGCTTTCTCTCTATTGCCAGTATCTGTTCCCTCGCGATCGATGATACTGATGAAGAGCTATATTATCTTCAGAAGTGCCAGGCAAGCAAAACCTCCTTGTTCATTCTGATACAATCCCACTCTCTCGCTCCTGCTCTCTTTTACTGCATTAGGACAACAACGATTCAACTGTTACATGATGCGGTAGTTGAACCCCTTTCCTCTGCATGACCTGTCATTGCCACAGTAAATAGATGAAACCCACGAGCATGAGTAGGAGTTGTTTGAGCCCTGATGTGCCTACTCATTCATGCTTGTTGTCATGCCTGCTACTGCTTAGAGTTGAGTCAGGTCTGATTCATCGGGGATGAATTGGAATGTGGTGAACATGTCCTACTGTTGAGAGCTAAGTGTGTGAACACGATTTGGTAAAGGTAGCGGTGAGAGGCCATGTAGGAGTACATGGTGGGCTGTCTCATTGCAGCCGTCCTCAAGAACTGAGTTCTATGTGTGTGATCCATGATCAGCTACTACCACGCATTGGAATGCTTAAGTGCCCCTCTGGACTTATTAATCGCCTTGATCTTTGTCCAGGAGTTGCAACTAGTTTCTGGTGTTTGTAGGATATGTGTTGGGGGCCGTGCGTAGCTCTGACCCTAGGGGTGGGCTATGATGCGGTAGAGACACGAGGCACGGTGTACCGGGACGCCCGTTTGGTGCCTCGAGAACCCTGCTCCCATTGTTTGGGGTCGTGAGCGACACCCCGGCCGGATCTCCTTGCGGATGGAACCCGGATAGGCGATAAACCTGGACTAGAGACTTGTGTGGTTGGTCAGGTCGTGGCCGACTCCCTCACCAGGCTTCCGCTTGAAGGTTACCGAGATACATGACGTGTACATGGTGGTAAGTGGTGAGAGCGTGTGTGAAGAAGTACACCCCTAAAGGGTTAACATCATCTATTCGAATAGCCGTGTCCGCGGAAAAGGACTTCTGGGTTGCCTGTACAGTTCATAGATAACTTGAAGTGGATACTCTAAAACTTGCAAGATAAGCATGAGTGCTATGGATGGCGTTCTCGTAGGTAGACGAGAGCGGATCATAGTGGTGTATTGATATGGTGAATATGTGGACTCATGTGCGCCACCTCAAAAGAGTTACCAGCAGTCGTAGTTTAGGATAGCCACCGAGTCAAAGCTGGCTTGCTGCAGTTAAACTCCACCACCCCCTTTTGATACCGATGCATATGTAGCTAGTTCTGATGTAAGTCTTGATGGGTACATTTGTACTCACGTTTGCCTATTTTATGTTTTTGCAGAGAGACGTCAGTCTCGCTAGTAGTTCCGTGCGAACTTCGATGTTTAGCTTGTTTCCTCAGCTACGATCTTGTACCCTCGGGAGGGTCTTGTAGATAGTCAGGCTTCTCAGCCTTTTCCATCTGTAGTTGTCTGTACTCAGACAGGGTTATGCTTCCGCTTGATGCTTGTATGCTCTGTATGTTGGGTCGTGAGACCCATGTTTGTAATACTTGGCTCCTCGGAGCCTAATGAATAAATACTCTGAGTCGTAGAGTCTTGTTGTGATGCCATGTTGTATTTGCGCATATCAAGAATATTGTGTGTATGATTGAAATGCTTGGTATGTGTGGGATCCGACAATCTAGTTGTTTATCCTTGGTAGCCTCTCTTATGGGGAAGTGTAGTCTGGTGCTTCCACTGAGCCTTGGTAGTCCGCTACAGCCCGGTTTACCGGCATGCGATACACTTCGTTCCTGTGTCTGTCCCTTCGGGGAAATGTCATGCGGTGACATGCGAGTCCTTCTAGCCTGCTACAGCCGGGTTCCCGGAGTCCTGTTAGCCCAGTTGCTATAGCCTAGATTCACACGCCGCTGATCGACATGCTCGATGTTGTTTCATGTATGCCTGTCCCCGTAAGTTAGTGCCACTTTGGGTTCACGACTAGTCATGTCGGCCCGGGTTCTCTGTCATATGGATGCTAGCGACACTATCATCTACATGAGCCAAAAGGCGCAAACGGTCCCGGGCCAGGTAAGGCGACACCCATGGGAATACCGTGCATGAGGCCGCAAAGTGATATGAGGTGTTACATGCTAGATCGGTGTGACTTAGAATCGGGGTCCTGACATAATACTCACTTCAAAGCACCAGCCTCTGAATTGCTTCATGCCCTACCTGTCAGTCCTCCCCTTGAAGGTGCTCGTTGTATATACCATGAACACGAGCTTGCAGATCATTACATGCAAGTGCTGATGAAGCCACTGAAGCCCGGTCAAGCCCTAAGGACCAAATTCCTCGTGAAGGAATTGTTGTAGATGCCACGGACTATCTATCGCATTTTGACGAAGACATTGAGTCCTATCAAAGGCCATGACTCGAATGAAGAAGAGGTTGTTGGCATCATGAAGAATCTGCTTTTCAATATCATACATGGCGTTCCCGTCAACTACCATGATTTCTTCATGAGGACTCTGGCAAATGTTGCATTGTCACCTTTTGAGTTGAAGCCTTATGCTCCTTGGATTATGAGATTCATCAGATCAAGGTCTTCACTCAACTACAAGGCTGACACACTGAACCATGGCAGCTACTTGCCCCCATTGAAGTCCTCAAACGGACATTTTCCTCTGCTGATGAAAAGGGCAAGGACACTGCTGTTATCGATGAAGGCATTCGTCCATTGGATGGTCAGTTTCGCAAAGCTGCATCTTACTCCACCAATGATGACTCTGCCACTCATAACTCTGCCACCAATGCTCCTAAGCAAAATCCTCAAAGCATAGCTCCAAGGGTGATGACTGATCGTGAGCTTCTCCTCAGTCTTCAACAGAAGGTTGATCGAAACCACAAATGGATCAAGCGTCAGTTTGGTTCAATTCTTCACAACATGACTGCTACTCACAATGCAGTGAAGAAAAACCACTACTACCTCCACGAAACCTTCAACCGCACCTAGGCTATTCTGTCTCATCTGTATGGCAAAGAAAATCTGAAGCAAATGGGCCTCAAGGAAGACTTTGACTGGTCTCAGCCACCAGCGAAGAAATTCAAGAAGGTTAAAGTTTCTTCCTTGGTGGCTAGCTCATTTTCCTCATCCTGTGAGACCAATGAGCATGAAGATTTGGATGACACTGCGGCAGGCCCTACTTCAACAACCGACCCCAACAACGCTGGCGCTCCTTCATCAACATGATATTCTTCAGGGGCGTTAGTCCTCATCTTTCAACCCTTTTGGTCATTCGATGACAAAGGGGGATAAATTTGAGTTAGTCTTCAAGCGGGTCTATATATGAGCTGTTTTTTTGCTAAGTTACAACTCTCGTTCTTTTGAAGACTTTGCTGGATCGAGTTGTAATCTTAAACCCTATGGTGGTATGATACTTTTATGTTCCTCTGCATGCTATTTCCTCATGAATGTTAATGCACGCATGCTGAATTACATCAGTCACCATATTTCATCATGCATTTCAAATTCTTCATCTCAATATGTTAAATGCGTGTATGAATTACAAGATATAGGGGGAGACCTCCATGATTCTACTCTTCAAAAGAAAATTCCTCACATATGCACAAATTCAGGGGGAGTTCTTCTATATCTTGCAATCAAATTCCTCAATATCAGTATTTACACTTCATATGTTTATCCCCGTTGAAACTTAACCTATATTGTCATCAATCACCAAAAAGGGGGAGATTGTAAGTGCATCTAGTGCCCCTTAGTGGTTTTTTGTATTGAAGACTTATAGGTTAAGGGAGTGATGCGTTTGTGAGTGTACATAGGTCTATAAGACTATGAGGAGTTTGATATTTACAGAGAAAGTCGACCCATAAAAATGAATGTCTTCGACTGAAGACTTTGGATTTCTGAAGACTTTCATGAAGACTTTGAAAGTGAAGAAATTGGTGTGACCGTGAAGACTTGATATCCATGCGAGGAATATGAAGATTGAAGACTTTTGTTTTCATAGTTTTGTTTTTCTCTTTCTTGAGTCATAGGAAACACTGTACTGTTAAAGGGGGTCGAGGAAATACTAAGGAAAAATTTCCAAGTGATGCTCATCTCAAAATCCTACACCTACCAATCCTTCGAGTGAAGCCATTGGAAATCCCATACAGTTCAGTCAATTTCTTCAGTGACAGAGACGAAGATCTTCTGGTCTCTGAGGAATTTTTTTGACTCGGGAGTTAGGAATTCGCCAGTGCGGATTGACTACAAGTGAGGAACATGATAGCCCTGAGGAATTTGAGAGACAAATATCCGACCATTTCCGACCGTTGCTGTAAACCAGGTAAACAAGGAAGTTTCAAAAATGGTCGGATATTTGTCTCTCAAAAGGTAAACCAGGTAAACAAGGAAGTTTCAAAAACTGTGTGTGATGCCATAATCGCAAACGGTGGTGTAAAAAACCGTCAAAAAGGTGCAAAACGTTTGCGATGGAGGATGCATCAAACATGGTTCAGATTTTAGTTGCGTGTGTGATGCAGGGCATACGGTTCAGCTCAATTAACTGTTTGCAATGAGGAGGAAGAAAAGAAACGGGCAGCCAGATGAAGGTGTGTGTGATGTACAACATACGGTTCACTCGGATGAACTGTTTGTGATTAGGCAACACAAAAGAAACAGTCAGCCAGATCAAAGGTGTGTGCGATATATGGCATGCAGTTCACTTGGATGAACTGTTTGCGTTGAGACATGAGAACAGAAATAGTTCAAATGAACAAGATGTGTGTGATACGAGGCAAACAGGTCTGTAATCGGAAACGTGTGCGAAGACCGATAACAACACAGACGATTACTGCTAACAAGCCGTGTGTGTTGTGAGCAAACGATTGCTGGTATACAATTGTGAGTGATTGATGAAAACATCATCGACGGGTTCCATTGTTTAGTCCGTGTGCGATGTGATTTTCTTTGTCCGCACAACATCTACGCTCTGTCTACAGAAAATCAACATGTATACTTAAAAAGACAGCATTGCATAACCAAATTAAGCATACACTTACACAAGTGACTACACACATAACATTTCCACACACCAAAGAAAGCAATTACATGCATACTAAAGTAGGAGAAACGAGGATTTAATCATCTACTTATTGTTGCGATGATGCTTGCCATTGCTCTGCTTCCGGCTAGATCCCTAGCCGTTTTGGGGAAGGAGGCACTTCATCATGTCAACGATCCGCCTGTTCATGTCGTAGCTCGTGTACGCCTCCTTGGCTGCGTACACGACGTGAGCTTTGTCGAGTTTCTCCATCCAGGCCGAGTGCCAGGCATGCTTGTCCTTGTTGCACGAATCCTTATGTCTCTGTAGTAGGGGTCGATGCTGGCCTCGGTGAGGTGAACCATTGAGTCCTTCTCATGCTCCTTGCTGCCCCAGATCTTGTATTGGCCCTGGATGTCGACAAGATTCTGGCAGGCGATGCCCGAATTCTCTAGCGCCTTTACATCGTTGGTGATGTCCACCGTAGCGAACATGTAGTGGGGGCTGTTGACAAACCTGGCGAAACGCTCACAAGGCCTGGTGGCCAGGTAGTAGTGGTAGACGAGGACGCGGTGGCGCACGCACATCTGGGCGACGACAACCTTGGGACGAGACCCGGCATGAGCGCGGGTGTACTAGAGGTCGAAACCGACCACCTTGTACTTTTCCTCGGCAAGCAACAGCTCCATGATGTGGATGAAGTGCTCCACCTAGACCGGGTCGCTGTTGTACACCACCGAGAGGTCCATGAACCTTCTGTGGGTGTCCACCACGGCACACATGGTGAACTACTGCTCGTTGTCGGTAGCCGCTCGGAGCACCATTGGAGCCGCGCAGGATACCCTCTAAGAATTTCTCGTGGTGGGTGTGCTTCTTGCAATGGTGGGGCGCGATCGAAAGGTTGAAGAGACACAAGGGTAGGTTAAATGGCTGCTGTAATAAATGGGGGCCGGCCGGCCTGTAGTTGTCACGTCTTGTCACGACATTCATAGTGGAGGATTCGAGAATCCAGTGCACGCTTGTCAACACCGCACCGCACGCGTGGGCTTGAAGAGGCGCCAAATGTATCGTCGGTGAGCCTGTTCCCACGCTACCGCGCTGTTTACCGCGCAAGCTTCACGCCCGGCTAGTTTGGCCACGCGTCGGCTAGAAGAGGGACAAATCGTGGGTGTTTATTGGAAAAAAGCTTTGTAAAAACGAAGTGTGTGGAATGACTTCGGTCATAAATTTACCCTTGGGTGCTGAGGTAAAAGTTACACAGAAGGGTGATGATGGACACTTGAGTGCGATAATTGATTCTGCGCTCTACAGTGCACACGGTGGAAGAAACCAACTGTGTGCAATAATGTCGAAGATCGCAGTCGAGTTAGCTATACAGATCGTGTGCCGTGAGATTGACAAGGTAAACATATTCGAGAATGGTTAATAAAATCTAAGACCATTGCATATTAAGTTCAAAATAGTGCTAGCAATGTACGAGTCTCATATGATCCCATTTCAACGATTGTACCACAAAAGCTCGAAATATTGCAAGGTTCAAATTCCAGAGTTATATGGCTCAAATTCGAAGATTACAAGGTTCAAACTGATATTAGAAATGAAATTCAGCTCATCAGCTGCAAACGCTCGCGCTGATCCGCTGAACATGTGTAAGTGCATCTAGTGCCCCTTAGTGATTTTGGTGTATTGAAGACTTATAGGTTAAGGGACTGATGCGTTTGTGAGTGTATATAGGTCTATAAGTCTATGAGGAGTTTGATATTTACAGGAAAAGTCGACCCCTAAAAATGAATATCTTCGACTGAAGATTTTGGTATTCCTGAAGACTTTCATGAAGACTTTAAAAGTGAAGAAATTAGTGTGACTGTGAAGACTTGATAATCATGCAAGGATTATGAAGCTTGTAGACTTTGTTTTCATAGTTTTGTTTTTCTCTTTCTTGAGTCATAGGAAACACCGTACTGTTAAAGGGGGTCGAGGAAATACTAAGGAAAAATTTCCATGTGATGCTCATCTCAAAATCCTACACCTAGCAATCCTTCGAGTGAGGCCATTGGAAATCTCATACAGTTCAGTCAATTTCTTCAGTGACAGAGACAAAGATCTTCTGGTCTCTGAGGAATTTGTTCTGACTGAGGAAATGGAATTCGCCAGTGCGGATTTCCTACAAGTGAGGAACATGATAGCCCTGAGGAATTTGATAGTCAAATGTCCGACCATTTCCGACCGTTGCTGTGCTATGCGCCAGCTGTCCCCAAATATCTTATCCACCTAACGGTCATATCATTCAAGGGCGTTTATGTCTTATCATGTCGGGCTGCTCCCTAGGCTATAAATAGCCGCCACCTATAACCACTAGCTGGTTGGCTGCTCCGAGAGAAACGGACACTTGTCATTGAGAGCAACCCATCCTCCGAGGACTTTGAGCGAAAATCATCAAGTGAGGGAAAACCCCAAAACCAAACACTTACAAACCCAAAGTGATTGAGCATCACTGAAAAGATTGATCCTGTGTGGATCCGATGCTTTTTACCTTTGAGGACTGTGCATCCTTCAGGCGGTTAGGCGTCATGGTCTGAGCATCCAAGAGGAAATTGTGGATCACCGAGTGACCTTTTCTGTGAAGGTTTGGAAGTCACCTGAAGACTTGCCATGAGTGATTGGGCGAGGTCTGTGTGACCTTAGCTCAAGGGGAATACGGTGAGGACTGGGTGTCTTGGACTACGAGTCCTCGACTGGGTGTCCGGGACTGTGTGTCCTCAGGTTTAAATACCTAGCCGCCCTAACCAGACGTACAACTGTCACAGCAGTTGGAACTGGTCTACCAAATCATGGTCTTCATCAAGCTACCGGTTCTATTTCCTCAAGTCTTCCATTTCCTCATTACTGTGTTGTGTGCTTGTTCATATCTGTTTGAAGACTTTGACTGAAGACTTTCTCAATTCCCTCAGTTCATTTTCTTTAGTCTGTTTGTCTTCATCCTATGTATCCTGTGTTTACGCTTCCCGTACTCTGTGCTTCATTTTCATTTCTTCATAATGACCATGCTTATGCTCTGTTATGATAGTTTCTGAGTACTTATTCCGCTGCAAGTATTTCTTCAGTTAGGATTTTTCTCACGCTGAAATTCCTCATTGAAGAATTCATAAAAATCGCCTATTCACCCCCCCTCTAGTCGATATAACGCACTTTCAATTGGTATCAGAGCAAGGTACTCTCTTGTTCTGTGTGATTTTGGTTTAACCACCTGGAGTTTTAGTTATGTCGACTGCAGGTATGATCAAGGTCTCTGCTGGGTGTTCTACCTTCGATGGGACAGGCTACCCTTACTGGAAGAATAAGATGCGCATGCATCTTTAGGCAATTGATAATGATCTCTAGTATGTGGTGGAAAATGGCGTTCCTTATGTCACCCCCACCATCAGCGCTACTGACGTGAAGAGATTCAAGCAACTCGATTCTCAAGCGAAGAATATCATATGTGGCCATCTGAGCAAAGGCCAGTATGGCAGAGTGAGTGCTTTGGATACATCTAAGCTTATCTGGGATAGGCTGTCCAAGGTCAATGAAGGAGTCTCAACACAGCGTGACTCTCGAGTTGAAGTTCTTCGCAATCTCTTCAACCGCTTCAAAAGACTCGACAATGAAAACGTTTAGCAAACCTTCGATCGCCTCACTGACATATCAAATGAGCTTCAAGCACTCGGCGCCACTGACATCACCGACCATGAAGTAGTGAAGAAACTGCTGAGATCGCTTGACTCCTCATTTGACACTCTGGCACTGATGATTCAGAACGTGGAGACTACAAGTCACTTGATCCTGCTGATATCCTCGAAAGGTTAAACACTCATGAGTTTCAGCTTGCTGAGAAGAGAGATCTCTATGGACCGAGCTATGGCAGAACACGCGCTTTGAAGGCCAAGGCAGTCTCTGAATCTAAAGGTGAGGATTCTGGTAGCAGCCTTGGTGATCCTGAGGAATTGAGCGAGGCTCTGGCAATGCTTGTGAAGAAGTTCCAGAAATTCTCAAGGCGTGGCCGTTTTGGAAAATCCTCAAGAAGTGATGACATGAGAGCTGATTCCTCATCCCGTGACTACAAGTCAAGAACTTGCCACAAATGCAAGAAACCTGGTCGCTACATTCAAGATTGTCCTCAGTGGGAAAAGGAATCAAAGAAGAAGAAATACAAGGATTACGGTTCTGATGATTCAAAGAAGAAGAAGAAATCATCAAAGTCCTCATCCTCAAAATCTTCAAAGAACTCATCGCACAAGAAGAGCAGCTCCAAAAAGGCTCGGGCATTCATCGGCAAGGAAATGGACTCTGAAGCTGAATCTGAGGAAAATGAGGAGGAAGAGGCCTCTGAAGAATTTGAATCTGGTGTGGCTAGCCTAGCCCTCGCTACTGCATTCGTCAGCAAGTCCATCTTCAACCCTGAGGAAAATGACTTTCCCAACAATGCCGACGACGGCGATGATGACTACGCTCCCACCTATTGCTTCATGGCAAAAGGTGCCAAGGTACTCAAATATCCCACTTCTGAATCAAGTGACGATGAATCTGATGAAAACCTTAAGCCTAGTTATTCTAAACTTGCTAAAATTGCTGTGAAACTTCAAAGGGCTCTTGATAAGGTTCAAAATATTTTAGACAAGAGCGATGATATGTTGGGTGAAGAAATGGATCGCACCAAAGCTTTGACTGAGAATCTTCAGAGGCTTCAGTCAAAGTATGATAACATCCAAAGTCATCATAACACTCTCTTGTTCGATCATGAGAAGCTTTCTTATGAATTTCTTCAAAGAAAGCAAGATCTTGAGAAGCTAAGAGAGAGTTATGAAGATCTTCGGAAGGAGCGCGATTCATTACTTGCTCAACAAATCAGCGCTGCTCAGGAAGAATTTATTCCTCCATGTTTGAAGTGCATTGAACGTGAATCTGCTAATTCTTCACCTGAATGTTCAAATGCTTCTACTGTTACAAATTCTTCAACTGTCTCTGCTATCACTAATTCCTCATCTGAGGATATTGCTAGTATCACTGACAATGCAGGGCTGAAGGAGTTGTATATGACAGGCATGTACAAAAGCCTCAAAGGGCATCAGGCTCTTTGTGATGTGCTCAAAAAGCAGATCCTCAATAGGAACCCGAGGAAAGAGGGTATTGCCTTTGAGAGGAAACTCAATGCTATTGGGACATACTGGAAGCCTGAGCAGTACCCCAAAACCACATGGGTTGCGGCAAAGGGACCTCCAGTAGATCTGTCTAACTTATCTAGCTTTACATGTGAATCTCCTCATTCTTCTGATGAGTCATTTGACTCCAACTATAAACTGTTCAAAAATCAGAATGGTGAAGTATTTGCTAGATATGTTGGCACTAACTGCAGGAACGGTTCCCCTATGAAGAAAATCTGGGTTCCCAAAAGTTGCCTTGAAAGTCTTCAGGTGAATGTCATCATGACACCACCTTTGAAGAATAGGAACCGCAGATCAAATTCTTCATATGGACCAAATTCTTCATCTGGATCCAAGTCCTCATATGGACCAAATTCTTCACGTGGATCAAATTCCTCAAAAGGATCAAAGTCCTCATATGAACATCATCATGCTAACACTTCTGTTTCGCAGGGAAGATCCAAGGGCTATGAATATGCACATTATTCATCTAATCATTATGTTCATCAGTCCTCGAAGAATTTCTCTGCTTATTCATATGCTTACCCTAACACCTCTTATGTGAACGAAGTGGACTGGCTTCTATGCCACCTTTCTCTTATGGAGATCGCAGAATGATGAACTCTTTGCCACCCCTTCAGATGTGGGTGGTGAAGAAAAAGAACTAATCTCTTATGTAGGGTCAGGTCTCCAGACGTACCTAAACGTCTGAAGAATTTGCTGGAGACCTGAAAATGCTTGAATGGACGCAAGCTAAACATGAAGAAATGAACCTTCATTTCTCACATCCTCCTACTGCTATATCTGTTTTACTGCTTGATGAAATTCATCTGATGAAATTGATGTCATATTCTTCACTGATGAAGTATATGAGTTCGTAAACTGCACTAATTCATCTGCAGGGTGATCAACCCAAAGCCACTGAATGGGTCCTCAATAGTGGATGTACTAATCACATGACTGGTGACAAGAATCTATTGATGGACACTCCCCTATCTCCATCGCATCTGAAGCATATCACCTATGCGGATAAACGCAAAAGCAAGGTATTGGGTCTAGGTAAGGTTGCGATCTCAAAGGATCGACACATGGACAAAGTCATGCTTGTCGAGTCCTTAGGATTCAACCTCATGTCAGTCTCAATGCTTTGTGATCTTGATATGGTTGTTATCTTTGGCAAGTATCGTTGTGTTGTGATCATGGAAGCTGACCATTCCGAAGTCTTCGAAGGCTTTAGGAGAGGAGATTTGTATATTGTTGATTTCTCTAGAGGACCACAACCAGCTATATGCCTACTTGCAAAAGCCTCAGAAGGCTGGCTATGGCATCGACGACTAGGTCATGCTGGCATGAGGAATTTGCACACGCTCGCGAAGAAGAAGCATGTCATTGGCATTCAGAATGTCAAATTCCTCAAGGATCACTTGTGCGGAGCTTGTGAAGCTGGAAAGATGACCAAGGCCAAGCATCCCGCGAAGACTATCATGACCACATCTCGACCATTTGAATTGCTTCACATGGATCTCTTTGGTCCAAATCATTACTCAGCATTTACCAATGAAGCATCTCTATATGGCTTTGTCATTGTTGATGATTACTCTCGTTACACATGGGTACATATTGTCACTTACAAACGTGAAGTGCAGGAAGTCTTCAAACGATTTTCCTCGAGGGCTTCGACCAACTTCGGTGTGAAGATAAAGCACATCAGAAGTGACAATGGAACTGAGTTCAAGAATACTGGTCTTGATGACTATGTTGATGAACTTGGTATTACTCATGAGTTATCTGCTCCTTATACTCCTCAGCAGAATGGCGTTGTGGAGCGCAAGAACCGGACACTTGTTGAGATGGCTCGCACTATGCTTGATGAATACAAGACACCTCATCACTTCTGGATTGAGGCAATTGATACTGCGTGCCACATCATCAACAAGGTATATCTTCACAAATTCTTCAAGAAGACTGCTTATGAACTCCTCACCGACAAGAAACCCAATGTGAGTTATTTCAAAGTCTTCGGTGCTAAATGTTGGATTAGAGATCTTCATCACAGTTCTAAATTTGCATTGAAAGCACATGAAGGTTTTATGCTTGGTTACGGAAAGGACTCGCACACCTACAGAGTCTTCAACAATGTTCATCACAACATTGTTGAAACTGTAGATGTGCGGTTCGATGAAACTAATGGCTCGCAAAGAGAGCACCTACCTCCTGTGCTAGATGAACAGTCACCTGAGGAAACCATCAAGTTCAAGGTTACTGAGGATGTCATTCCTACCGAAGAATCTACTGAAGAATTCATTCCAGAACGCGAAGAACATCATGCTGGCGCACCTGAAGAAAATGGTGCTCAAGATAATGGTACCGAGGAAAATGCTGATCAAATTCCTCGACGGCAACCAGCTCATCCTCGCGTCTTTAAAGAAGTGCAAATTGAGAAGATCATCAGCGACATCGAAGCACCAGGTCCTCTCACACGCTCAAAAGCTTCACACTTATCTAACTTTTGTGGGCACTATGCTTTTGTCTCTATCACAGAGCCCACTAAGGTAGATGAAGCATTTCTGGAGCCTGAGTGGATTCGAGCTATGCAAGAGGAATTGCATCAATTCGAGCTCAACAATGTCTGGGAACTTGTCAAACGTCCAGACCCTTGGAAGCACAACGTCATTGGCACAAAGTGGATCTACCGCAACAAGCAAGATGAAAATGGCCTTGTTGTGAGGAATATGGCACGACTTGTAGCTCAAGGCTACACACAGGTTGAAGGAATTGATTTCGATGAAACTTTTGCACATGTTGCTAGGCTTGAGGCTATTCGCATATTACTTGCTTATGCTAACCATCATAATATCATCTTATATCAAATGGATGTGAAAAGTGCATTCCTCAATGGTATGCTTGAGGAAGAAGTGTATGTTGCTCAACCCCCAGGTTTTGAAGATCCAAAGCATCCTGACAAAGTCTTCAGACTCAATAAGGCCCTCTATGGACTCAAGCAGGCCCTTCGGGCGTGGTATGATACTTTGAAGGAATTCCTCATGAAGAAAGGCTTCAAACCCGGTTCACTTAACCCAACTCTTTTCACCAAAGCCTATGATGATGAATTATTCGTGTGCCAAATTTATGTTGATGATATTATCTTTGGCTGTACTGACCAACGTTACAGTGATGAATTTGCCTATATGATGAGTGAAGAATATCAAATGTCTATGATGGGAGAAGTGAAATTCTTCTTAGGTCTTCAAATTCGTAAACAGCACAATGGCATCTTCATATCTCAAGAGAAATACCTCAAGGACTTACTGAGGAAATTCGGCATGCAAGATTGCAAAGGCGTCAAAATCCCTATGCCCACAAATGGCCATCTTTGCACTGATGAAAATGGTATTGACTTCGGTCAAAAGGTATACCGCTCCATGATTGGCTCTTTATTGTATTTATGTGCATCTAGGCTAGATATTATGCTTAGTGTTTGCATGTGTGCCCAATTTCAAGCTACACCGAAGGAATCACACCATAAGGCTGTGAAGCATATTCTTCGATATCTAGCTCACACACCAACACTTGGATTATGGTATCCCAAGGGCTCGGCTTTTGATCTCGTTGGATATTCAGACTCTGACTATGCTGGTGATCGTGTGGACCGCAAGTCAACATCCGGCACATGGCATTTCCTCGGACGTTCTTTGGTCTGTTGGTCCTCGAAGAAACAGAACTCCGTATCACTGTCTACTGCTGAAGCTGCGTACATTGCTGTTGGTTCGTGCTGTGCTCAATTGCTATGGATGAAGCAAACACTCAAGGACTATGGCATCAACGTGAAGAACGTGCCTCTCTACTGTGACAATGAGAGTGCCATCAAGATTGCTCATAACCCAGTTCAGCACTCGAAGACAAAGCACATTCAGATTCGTCATCATTTTCTTCATGATCATGTGATGAAGGGCGACATCTCTATTGAGCACGTGAAGACTGATATCTTCACAAAGCCTGAGGTTGAGAAGAGATTTAGCAGGTTGAGGTGTGAGCTAAATATCTTAGAATCTTCGAATGTCCTTTGAAAAGGACACACATCCTAACAATTATGCGAAATTGATGACTTAGATGTGCAACACACGAAGTAACGTTTTTCTTCAATCAATGAAGACTAACACTCTAAGTGTGAAGAAATTAACGAAGAATTTGATTCTCAGAGCCCTACGACAATTGTACGCGGCGTCTGAAATCGTCATTCTTATACGGTGGGTCACGCCACCAACAAAAATTGAAATTCTTCAATTTGAGTTTTTCCTCATGTTTGAAATTCCTCAGTTGTTCAAATTCTTCAACTTTTCATTTTCTTCACTTGTTCTGTGGTTATTTTTCATGTGATATATATATATATATATATATATATATATATATATATAGACACACACATACGCACATGAGTTTAAGTCCTCTACAGCATTCACTTATTGCTATTTCTTCAAGTTGCTATTTTTGCTAAGTGAATGTGATTGGACCCTTTCCCCTCTATGCTATACTAAACCCAGTCTGTTCACAAATTCTTCATGTGCGTTCTATTTGACACTTGTTCAAAATCTTCACTGTGTCCTTGTCAGCTGAAGAATTTGCGAACGAAACGTTAAAACTTATCTTATCTGAATTTTCGGCTTTGCCGCTCAAACCGCTCCGTATCCCACGATATACTCATCTATTCACCCATGATCTAACACGATCGCCACCTCTCAGTACGTGGGTGACACATGTCGCGCGAATGAGAAGGGTCAGGGGCACGTTTGTCCATTTTCTTCGGGCGAACAGTTTTTCACTGCAGCTATAAATACCCCTTCCCGTTCCTCACTTCACTTTTTCTCTGCTCGATCTCACTCCCCCGCTCGAGCTCTCCAGACCTAGCGCCACCGCTATTTCATCATCGCGGGTGAGGAAGAGCTTCACTGCCTCGATCTCATCGCCGTCGTACTCGCGCCGGCCGCGGATTTCTTCACTCCGCCACCGCCGTAGCTGTCTTCCTCAGCCAAGTTAGGGCGTGGAAGATCTGGACTGACGAACTTCCAATCTACACCTTACTGTTTGTCGTGTTCTTCATCAAGGGTAATTAAAAGTCATTTTTACCGCCCTCTATGATTCTGATGATTCCCACAAAATCTTCAAAAGGTGTTTATTCTTCAACTCTCACACTGTAAACACCTCACATCATCATCAGTTCTTGATTTGTTTCTCTAAGCATCGTTTTCCTCAAGATTCCTCAATTGTGTGGATTTTCGATCTGTACAACTCTGGAACCTATGTCAAAATGCTTAGTGAAATTCCTCAAGACGCATCTGGTCAAATTCCTCAAACTTGTTCCTATTTGCAAAAACTTCTGAGAACGCATATGACCTCTCCAAATTCTTCGCACCTATATTCTGTTCACAGGTACTCATGTCCGCTGCTAAATCACTAGGTTCTCATCAACTTAACTCATTTGCAGCGTTCCTTGAAGAAAAGTTGCACACCTCAGAAAACTCAGTTGTGCAAAACCCTTAGCTGAAGATAATGGGTGATGGAAAGAGACCTCAGAAGGGAGGGAAGAAATTGGACGTCAACACTGCCTTAGAAATCCCTGAGGAAATCTATGCTGTCTACTGCACTCCTGATGAAGCCAAATATGGCAAGGAGACGAAGAATCAGCGCGAGGTGTGCATTCATAAAATAGAGAGGAGATGGGCTAGAGAGTGGAGGGAGTACAGGTATGTGACTCCAAAGTACATGAAGAAATTCGCTGTACATCCTCCATGCCCAAGACCTCCATTGGCACCAGGCCAAGTTGCTGATCCCTTTAGCATCAGAAGAGGGGAAGAATTCCCTAAGGAATGGGCCAAGTGAAAGGCTAAGCTGGCCAAAATGGCAAAAGAAGCAGTGAAGAAATTTAATGAAGATTCTGCTGCTACTGCTGCTGCTGAGGCCTCTGCAAGCCAACCAAAGAAGCCTGCTCACAAGCCAAAGGCTTCTGCACCAAAGTCCTCACAGCCAAGCTCGTCTGCTATGCCCTCACGGCCCAGTTCATCAGCAATGCCCTCACGACAAATTCCTCATGCTGCACCTGCACCACCAAAGCCCTCAGCTCCTCCATCAAAATCCTCAGCACCTGTGCATCTCGCCTTGTGTCAAAGGACAGAAGGCATATCTATTGCCTCAGGAGCCTCTGCAACTTCCTCGGCTGCTTCGAGTTCCTCAGCTGGCCCCTCACTGCTGAAGAAAAAGGCCACTGCTGGACGAGGTCCTCGACCAAGTCCTCACAAGAAGCAAGTCGCCTTCCAAGAGCCTTCTGATGATGAGGCTGATGACGAAGAACTTGCCGCAATCATCAGGGATAGGCAGCACAGGGCCGCTAGTGCCAAAGGAAGCTCTATTCCTCTCCTTCTGGATCCCAAGCTGATCCTAGATTTCATCAACATATGGCATAAGGACCCTAACACACCTTTGCCTGAGATGAACCTCACTTCTGGACAAAGTCACATGTTGGCTGCCTTCATTGATGAAGAGAAATGGAAATACGAACAGGGGAGGAAAGTGAAGAAAGCTCAGTACAAGAAAGAGCGCTTTATGAAGAAAAATGTGGTGAAGCTTTCCCCTGAAGAACTTGTTGCTCTGCAATCAGAGATCAAGAGTCTGAGTGATGAATTTGATTGTTACTATGCTGATTGGCTTGGAGCCAAAGTCAGATTTGTCAAGTTGTCTGAGAAGCTCACTACCAAGGTTGCAGCTCCATCGCAACCGGAAATTCCTCAAGCTAAAGATTCTGCTCAACCGACAGAAGAGCACGCCAGCACCGCTGATGAAAATCAGGCTGCTGAAGAAAATGTGAGTTCCAGGGCTGATGACTGCATTCTAGCCGCTGAAGAAATTGCCAGGGCAACCACTAGTGTTGTGCCTGAGGAAAATGCCAGGCCAGTTGAAGATTCAACTGCTGCGCCTGAAGAAATTGATCAAACCAGGCCATCTAAAGCTTCAGTTGATGTGCCTGAAGAAACCGCATCAATTCCTTCTGCTCCTCCTGCACCAACTCCAAGTGCAATTCTTCTTTCTGCATCAGAAGTGAAGAAGCCCAAGGCTGCTGAGCGCGCAGCGATGAAGAAAAGGAAAGCATCAGCTTCATCAGATTCTTCAACTCCGAAGAAGATGAAGAAATTGACCAGTTCATTTGCAAATCCAATTGATGTTGTTCCTGTTTCCTGCATGCCCTCAAAGGAACTTGTTCCGTTTGATGAAGAATAAGTGATCCCAATCGGATCTGATGATGATATTCCCTCTGCTGCTTCCTCAGAGCAGATGGATGAAGAAATTGAAGCGGATACAATCCCTTCAACACCAATTGTCTCCTGGCCCATGCATCAGTTCACTGCTGAAGAGGCCGGCATTGAGGAATTGGATGAAGAAAACTCTGACGTGGACATTGGGAGTACTACTCCATTAATGAATGATGACTTTTGGGACAGTCATCACCCCAACTCTCCTCTGTTCACGCCATTGCAGCAAATCCCTCAGTCCCCAGCACAAACAATTCAAATGGGCTCTGAAGAACCTCACCCCACTCCGTCTGTCCATGAAGAAATTCAAGCCACTAGTGCTGAAGAAACTGCTGCTGCTGCTGAAGCAATGGATACGCAGACTGCCACTGAAGAGGAACATGAAATTCCTCAGCCTGAAGAACCTGAGATTGCGGTTCCTGAGATCATCATTCAATTGACTGATACTCCTCAGCCAAAGCCAAAGGATCCCTTCTCAAGGAAGCAAAAATTCAAGACTGACGATTTCTTCGGCGAGCGGGTGTTCTTCACTGATTACAACCCATATGACTCCGCTCGCATTAGAAAAAGGCGTTTCTGGACTGCCAGCCAGGCCAATTTCTATTCCTCAGTGCTATTCAACAAAGACAAAGTCTTCGACCATGAGCACATTCCTCATGTTGACATGGAATCACTGCCGTGCTTCACGCCAGTCCTCAGTGTTCTTCACGATGCTGGACTGTTGAATTTCTGCATTGACATCTGTGATTGGAATGAGGAGCTCATTCTTCAATTTTACGCAACTCTGCACATCACTGGAGATTCTGAGGATGTGAATTCTTGGGTGCTGGATTGGATGAACCAAAACACTCACTATAAGGCACCAGCTACTGAATTGCTTCGTGCTCTGCCTCTCAGTCCTTCCCATGAAGCTGCTCATTGCATCTACCATGAACCTGAGCTTACAGATCACTATATACAAGTGCTGATGAAGCCATTGAAACCAGGTCAGGCCCCAAGAACCAAATTCCTCGTGAAGGAATTGCTATACGTGCCAAGGACTGTCTATCGCATTCTCATGAAGACTTTGAGTCCAATCAAGGGCCACGACTCTAGTGATGAGGAAGTCGTTGGCATCATGAAGAATCTGCTGTTCAACATCATACATGGCGTTCCCGTCAACTTTCATGATTTCTTCATGAGGACTCTGGCCAATATCACGCTGTCACCGTTTGTGTTGAAGCCTTATGCATCTTGGATTTTGAGATTTATCAGATCAAGGTCTTCACTCAACTACAAAGCTCATACACTGAACCATGGCAGCTAGTTGCCCCCGATTGAAGTCCTCAAATGGACATTTGACTCCGCTGATGAAAAGGGCAAGGACACTGCTGTCATTGATGAAGGCATTCGTCCATTGGATGGTCAATTCCGAAAAGCTGCATCATATTCCACCAATGATGACTCTGCCACTCACGACTCTGCCGCCAATGCTCCCAAGCAAAATCCTCAAGGCACAGCTCCAAGGGTGATGACTGATCGTGAGCTTCTCCTCAGTCTTCATCAGAAGGTTGATCGCAACCACAAATGGGTAAAGCGTCAGTTTGGCTCTATTCTTCACAACATGACTGCTACACATAATGCAGTGAAGAAAAACAAATACTACCTCCATGAAACCTTCAACCGCACCTGGGCTGTTGTGTCTCACATATAGAACGAAGAAGAACAGAAGCAAATGGGCCTCAAGGAAGACTTTGACTGGGTTCAAGCTCCACCGAAGAAATTCAAGAAGGTCAAAGTTCCTTCCTTGGTGGCTGAGGGAGTCCTGGACTAAGGGGTCCTCGGGCATCCGGCCTGTTATCCATTGGGCCGGACTGATGGGCCATGAAGACATGAAGGCCGAAGACTATACCAGTGTCCGGATTGGACTCTTCTTGGCGTGGAAGGCAAGCTTGGCTACCGACTATGTAGATTCCTTCTTATATAACCGACTCCATGTAACCCTAGATCTCTCCGGTGTCTATATAAACCGGAGAGAGTAGTCCGGATAGGGACAGATTCATTAGCTTATTCGCATAGGCTAGACTTAGGGTTTAGCCATTACGATCTCGTGGTAGATCAACTCTTGTAACACTCATATTCATCAAGATCAATCAAGCAGGAAGTAGGGTATTACCTCCATAGAGAGGGCCCAAACCTGGGTAAACATTGTGTCCCCCGTCTCCTGTTACCATCGATCCTAGACGCACAGTTCGGGACCCCCTACCCGAGATCCGCCGGTTTTGACACCGACATTGGTGCTTTCATTGAGAGTTCCACTGTGCCGTCGGCAAAGGACTCGATGTCTTCGTCGATCGTCAGTAATGACGTTATCCAGGGAAAGACCTTTCTCCCCGGACAGATCTTAGTATTCGGCGGCTTCGTACTACGGGCCAACTTGCTTGGCCATCTGGAGCAGATCGATAGCTACGCCCCTGGCCATCTGGTCAGATTTGGAAGCTTGAACTACGTTGCAGACATCCGTGGAGATTTGATCTTCGACGGATTCGAGGCCACGGCAATCTCTCTCGGTCGCCCCGACGAACATGGCTTAAACCTGTCACCGGACCGCATCCAAGAGATAGCTCCTCTAAGAGCTCTGGCCTTAGATCTGGAGCAGATCAAGCCGTCCGGATACAGGAAGCCCAACCTCATCACGAGGGCAGCCGATCCTACGGTGTTGGAGCCGCGCGCAGATCCCACTTCATATGTTATCTGCGTCAACGGAACCCCGGACTCATCTCCGGTGTTGAGTTCTGAGCCCTGCGAGCCCGCGGATACCAAACTTGATCGGATATCGATCTTCAAGTTCAGCGCCGCAGATATTTTCCAGTACTCGCCCATGGGCGACCTACTAAACTCACAAAGAAACATGTCTCTCGCAGATGACTCATCTCCGAACTATGTTCGATTCGAGTTTACAGCAGACAATGGAGAATTTCACTTCCCACCTGCCACCCACTTCACAGCCAACGTTGAAGAACCAACCAACACACCTGACCCCCGCTCCGAAGACATCGACGGTATGGACAACGATGAGGGGCAGGACAAGAGCTTCCTACCTGCTAGATACGGGACGGCCACTTCCTGGTACGACGTGTGTATGATAGACACACCTGACGACGCTCCGGACTACAGCAAGGAGAATCCAGTCGAGAATAAACCTCCTGGTACACAGTCCGAACACCGGCGCACACAGCGCCGCTCCAAGCCACATTGCCCAAGAGAAAACACTGCTGAAGACAACGCTCCGGACAACGAATACCCTGTTGAAGTAGAATCCGAACAGGAGGAACAGGAAAGCGGACAAGACAGCTCTGATGAACAGGCCATATAGGCAGACTCGGAGGACAACAATTATCTACCACTCTCCGAGGGAGACGAGATCCTCGGCAACGAGGATTTCATTGCGCCTAAGGAACCTCTCGAACATGAACGCTTTAAACGCCGGCTTATAGCCACTGCAAGGAACCTAAGGAAGAAACAGCTGCAGCTTCAAGCAAGCCAGGATTTGCTCAATGATAGATGGGCCGAGGTCCTAGCCGCCGTAGAATACGTCCTTAGTGGCCGAAAGGAAAGCCGCCCCAGGAGTAGGTGGCTCCCCCAATACGATGGCAGGGCATTGGAGCCCACACCACCACCGACCAACACGGCAAGCCGACCACAATCCGGTCCGAGCAAAGCCGCAGCCCAAGCAGAGAACCACACCAACCCAACCCGCCGTCCAAGCAAAAACAAAACAGCTCGGGGGAACACTCGCGACACCCAACAAGACCCGGAGGGCCGAGCAAGACACACAAGATCAAGGAACAGATCCGGGAGATATACCCCGCCCGGCAATGATGGTTACCTAATCGGGCATAGCAGACCCGAACACGCCCGACCGGAAAACCGCAAATGGAACCCACCGGAGGTGCTCCACAGCGTGGCCCAACACAGAGGAGCCGCACACCCTCTCTGCTTCACTGACGAGGTAATGGAGCATGAATTCCCGGACGGGTTTAAACCCATTAACATCAAATCATACGACGGAACAGCAGATCCCGCAGTATGGATTGAGGATTACCTCCTTCACATTCACCTCGCCCGCGGGGATGACCTTCATGCCATCAAATACCTACCTCTCAAACTCAAAGGGCTAGCACGGCACTGGCTAAACAGTTTGCCAGAAAATTCTATTGGCAGCTGGGGAAATTTGGAAGATGCCTTTCGAGACAACTTCCAAGGAACATTCGTCCAGCCACCAGACGCTGATGACTTAAGCCACATTGTTCGGCAGCCCGGCGAGTCAGCCAGGGAGCTCTGGACTAGGTTCTTAGTCAAAAGAACCAAATTGTTGACTGTCCGGATGTGGAAGCCCTCGTAGCCTTCAAACATAGCGTCCGGGATGAATGGTTAGCACGCCACCTTGGCTAGGAAGGACCTAAATCCATGATAGCCCTTACTGATCTTATGACTCGCTTCTGTGCGGGAGAGGACAACTGGCTCGCTCGTAAAAGCAACAATGCCAGCGACCCGGGTGCCTGCGAAATCCGAGATGGCAATGGCAAGCCACGACGAATCGAACACAACAATCGCAAGGAAACATCACGCGACACAGCGGTCAGCGCCGGATTTAACAATCCAAAACCCGATCAGTGGAAGAAGCCACTAAAGGCAAATCAAGACGGACCATCCACCCTTGATAGGATATTGGACCGACCCTGTCAGATTCACGGCCACCCTGACAAGCCAGCTAATCATACCAACCGAAACTGTTGGGTCCTCAAGCAGGCAGGCAAGCTCAACGTCGAACACAAGGGGAGGAGGCCACCAAGCGACAGAAATGATGGAGCGGCTCGCCAGCCGGACACTAGGGGCCGGAAACAATTTCCCTCCGAAGTACGACCACTCCCGGAACGGAAATAGCGGTCCGGCTTCCGCCACCCACCCACTATGCTGGCAAGATACACTCCACGCGTACATCACTACGCGCTCAAGATACCATGGGCATCGGCGGAAGCAGAATACGGACAACCCTGCAAGCATTCCCGTAATGTTTTTTATCTGTTTTCCTTTTTATTTCTTTATTATAACTTCAAAATAGGTGACCAATAGGACAGCACCCATAGAGAACTCTACCGGAGCTCGGATCCACACACTCACCTAAGGGGCTACTGCCGTCAAGGATCCCCCTCCCCGAGGACGGGCAGCGCAGGACAGGAGGTCCAAAACAGCTTTTTGTAGACCACACTCTTTATTTTTGGGCCTGTACTACGCCTTTTTCCTCTATCCCCGACCCCTGGCATGTCAAATAGCTGGGTTGCGGTTTCTCCATTTTATATATGAATTTATCATTGGCTTATTACTCCGCTCCCAGCAAACTTTATCCGAACTAAATCTTCCATACTCTTTCTACAATGAGTACGGCCGTAACGGCTGTGGTACAAGATGCACCTCGGCATAACCTGCCAAGGGCTCGGCACGGGAAAAATTTGAGTAGCCAGCAAAAGTCCGAACATCTCTATCGCATACTTCGGCGTCGCAAGTTTGGCCGTATATGCATCAGCTCTGAATCATTGTCTTTGGTCAATAGTTGGGTTGCCCGGCTCCTGTGCTTGCTACCCTACGTTCTGCTCTATCGGGTAGGGTAGTAAAGGGAGAACTACTGCGATTGTTCCCTGGTCTAAACCGGATGAGCACCTCAGTAGAGAAAGCTGAAAACTGACTGTCATGATGCGGCGAGAGCTGGTCAACCACTTGACGACTTATTCGAATCCTTAGCGATTCTCCATGTCACACGAGGGATCTTTTTCAGATCACATATGTAAGGCACTACATTATAACATGCCACATACATACCAGGGGCTATGTCGTAGCCCCACCATAAAACTCCTATGGCTAAGTGAAAGTGTTAACGCCCTATAGTCCGATTGCTTGGTTTGCCGCATTATCACCTTCTTCAAGGACCAAGACGTTGGATAAAGAGTGATTAAATGCTTTTCCGAACACCCCCGTACTTCCTACGAGGGGGCTGAAGCCGACGACTAGAAAACTTTCAGATTACATTAAAAACGGCCGCACAGGAGGAATTCAAGCTTTTCAGCAAAATACAAATAGATTAACTATAAAGCTGTTTGTTACAACCCTCATATACATTAATCGAACATTATGTTCTTCGAGCACTGGCCCTCTATCAAGCGGGCGGCCTCCACGACGTCTTCGAAATAATGCTCCGGCTCTCAGCGGTCCTTGCCCTTGGGTGGACCACTCGCTGCAATATCGATGGCCTTCATCTTTCCCCAAAACATTTTGACTCGGGCGAAGGCCATCCGTGCATCTTCAATGCACGTCGACCGATTCACAGCATCGATATGCGGCACCGCATCAACAAGCCGCTGCACAAGGCCGAAATAACTACTCGGAACAGGCCCAGACGGCCACAAACGGACTATGACGCCCTCCATGGCAGCGCCGGATATCCTATGCAGCTCGGCCCACTGGGACATCTGTTCATTCAGTAACAGAGGGTGCTTTGACGCGTCAAATTGCAACCAGAAAAGCTTCTCCTTTGCGTGCCCTTCTTGCGCATGATAAAACTGCACCGCATCGGAAGAACTCTTCGGCAAATCTAAAAATTTGTCCGGAGAACTCCATACTTGGATAAGCTAAGCATAGTTCAGATCGCCGAAATTAGCATGTAGCAGAAAGGGCTTGCCAGCCGCAATCTCCCCAGCTTGCCGGATCTCCTCACGGACTGCTCTGAATTTAGATCGCGCTTCTCTCGCCTCTCGTAAGGCCTTGTCAAGTTCAGCCGTTTTGGCCTCATTTTCCTTCTCAAGAAGTTTACAGCGGCTCACCGCATTCCCTAACTCTTGCGCCATAGTGGACATTTTCTCCTTGTCTTGGCACCGCACGGCTTGTCCGGCTTTTAACTCAGCCAATGCCTTTTTGGCAGCCGCATTGCTACACCGGGCCTCCTTCTTGGCCCGGGCTAGCTCCGCCCGAAGGGCTTCCACGGCGGGAGCACCATCTGCATACATGCAAAGCTCATATAAAACTCTCCTCAGAGTCAGGCTTCAATTACAAGCACATTGCTGTAAGGAATGCTCCGAATATATACCTTGGGAGTCGTCAAGACGCCTGTTGATGAATGCAATGTCATCCCCCGCCATATCCAGCTTTCGTTGCAGTTCGGCCACTTCCATCTCGCGGGTAGTGGCAGGAGCAGTAACAGCCTACATTCCAAATAAAGGTTAATACCTGAGCATATCTTTGTGATCCTCCGACCGCTCCCTTCGGAAGGCAATCCGAGTCTCAGGGGCTACTGCATATGCAACAGGTGCATTCTGTCAATATTATTTAAGTGATAAAGTTACATCACAAACCTCAAAACCTTTTAGAAGGCTTGCAAAGGCCTCATTCAACCCGCTCTTCGCGGATAGAACCTTTTCGACCACCGTAACCATTAAGGCACGGTGCTCCTCTGAAACGGACGCTTTTTGTAGCATATCCGTCAGCGTCTCCGACGCCTTTGGGTCTTTAGAAACCAGTACCGGAGTACAACATTCCTTTAAAGGAATCCGCTTACCCGCCTCCAGAATTGTCTCCAGTAGTAAACCGGATAGTTTGGGGTCATCATTCTTGATTTCCGAACCCTGAATGACAGAGGCACCACCTTCGGGTAACTCCTTCCTCGTTTCTTGCACTACTTGTTGGTCGGGAGGAGCCCTCCGGGACGACACCTCAGAATCATCCGCCCTGTTAGGCGAGGAGGCCGGAGAAGGCGTTTCACTCTCCATCATCTCCGAAGGAAGGTCTCCCGAGGAGGAAGACGATTGAGAGACATCAGGCTTTAACTGCGAGGATGTACATATGTCGGAGGATTACTTCACTAATTGGAAAAGAATGAGGTATGTTTAAAAGCACCCCAGCTTCACTTACAGTTTGGCCGGAGATTTGCTCTCATCATGAAGCTCTGCGGCAACATCGCTTGCCCGGCCCAAGTCGCCCTATGACGGCATTTTTCCTCTCTTGGAAAGCTTCCCCTCCTGATCTTCGGGAGCGGCCCTCTTCTTGCCGTAAAGATCTTCCTCTATGCTGATGCCCTTGAGCAAAAGGGCTTCGGTTTTCCCGAATAAAGTGCCTAACTTATCCTCAGGATGGGGATCACCTCTGGCCCCCCTGTTCTCGCCTTCCTCTGCGGACACCCGGTACGGTGTCGGAATCAGCATTCTCGTCAGCAGGACGGTCGCATGACCTTCGGGAAGGGGCGGCGCACACCAGATCAACACCGCTTTCTTTATCTAGTCCTGTATGGGGACGGGTTGTTCAGTGTCTTGTCAAAAGATGCTCGAATAAAAGGTGTTTGGAGATTGAGTACTTACCGAAGTGTCCGGATGATTGCAGTCGAGGCCAACATCTTCGGTGGTGTCTGGCCATTGCTCTCGTTCCCCGAAGTATAATTTCCACATTCCTTCGTGCGTGGTGCCGAAGAAGTGTTGAAGAGTCTGCCGCCCTTCTGAGTTAAATTCCCACATACAGAGAGGCTGCCGCTGACATGGCAGGGCTCGGCGGACTAACATTACTTGAACAACGTTCACAAGATTGACGCCCTTCTCGGTAAGGCTTCGGATGCGACTTTGCAGAGTCTGCACCTCATTAACGGATCCCCAATCCAATCCCTTATTGATCCATGAAGCAAGCTGAATTGGAGGGCCGGGTCGGAACGCAGACGTTTCCACCCACTTGGAGCCATGCGGCTCGTTGATATAAAACCAGCCCTGACGCCATAGATCGGAGGACTCGAATAAAGACCCTTCAAACCAAACCGTATCGGCGAGCTTGTCTATTATAACGCCGCTGCACACTGCCTGCTCCTCCTCTGTCACCTGCGGCTTCATGCCAAAGGTCTTGAGCCAGAAACCAAAGTGCGGGGGAGTCCGGAGGAAGGCCTCACACGTGATGATGAAGGTCGAGATGAGAAGAACCGAGTCCGGACCCAGGTCGTGGAAGTCTAGCCCGTAGTAGAACATGAGCCCCCGGTCGAAGGGGTCAAGCGCGAACCCTAACCCATGGAGGAAGTGGGACACAAATACTACTCTCTCACCAGATTTGGGGGCGGGGATGACCTGCCCCTGTGCGGGAAGCCGATGAAGGATTTCTGGGGTCAGATACCTCGCCGCACAGGGCCTCGCAATATCCTCCTCTGTGACAGAAGAAGCCACCCACCGGCCTGAACGGCTGGACGCAAACATGATTGGGGCTGGTGGTGATTGGAACCCGAGGGCTGGAGCTGGGGGTGGCTGGAGTTGAGAAAGAAGCAAGCACAAAAATAAAAAGACGAGCCTGGGTCCCTATATAAAGACCTTGAATACTAAGCTCTCCTCCTGGGCATCTAAACTTACCTATCCCTAAAGAGTTGAACCCAGAGGACGGTTGGGTTACTCATGATGGCATTAGTGAAGATCCCTTGAATAAGGGAACACTGTCTCTGCTTTGATAAGACGTGCCAGTAAAACCGTGCCCCGAGACGTGGGGTGGCGGGCCAGCAAGTGGTTGGGAGCAATAACCGGGCAGGCATGATGCAACGTCATACACAATTGTCAGCAGATTGGACTCGTGGAATATTGTATTCTCTGCAATTACATACACAGGTTCGGATATACTCGCTACATCCGAAGACTATTCCTGAGTTCGGACGGAGGGAACCCGCCTTGCAATGCCGAAGACAATCTGCGCACCGGATTCCTCGTCATTGAAGCCAGGTTTCAGGGGCTACTGAGGGAGTCCTGGACTAAGGGGTCCTCGGGCGTCCGGCCTGTTATCCATTGGGCCGGACTGATGGGCCATGAAGACATGAAAGCCGAAGACTATACCAGTGTCCGGATTGGACTCTCCTTGGCATGGAAGGCAAGCTTGGCTACCGATTATGTAGATTCCTTCTTATGTAACCGAGTCCATGTAACCCTAGATCTCTCCGGTGTCTATATAAACCGGAGAGAGTGGTCGGGATAGGGTCAGATTCATTACCTTATTCGCATAGGCTAGACTTCTAGGGTTTAGCCATTACGATCTCGTGGTAGATGAACTCTTGTAACACTCATATTCATCAAGATCAATTAAGTAGGAAGTAGGGTATTACCTCCATAGAAAGGGCCCGAACCTGGGTAACCATTGTGTCCCCCGTCTCCTGTTACCATCGATCCCAGACGCACAGTTCGGGACCCCCTACCCGAGATCCGCAGGTTTTGACACCGACAGTGGCCAGCTCATTTTCTTCATCCCGTGTGACAGACGAGCATGAAGATTTGGACGACACTATGGCAGGCCCAACTTCAACGACCGACCCCAACAACGCTGGCGCTCCTCCATCAACTTGATATTCTTCAGGGGCGTTAATCCTCATTTTTCAACCCTTTTGGTCATTCGATGACAAAGGGGGAGAAATTTGAGTTAGTCTTCAAGCGGGTCTCACTATATGGGATGTTTTATTTGCTAAGTTACAACTCTCGTTCTTCTGAAGACTTTTATGGATCGAGTTGTAATCTTAAACCCTATGGTGGTCTGATACTTTCGTTATGTTCTTCTAGATGCTTATTTCCTCGTATATGTTAATGCACGCATGCTAAATTACATCAGTCACCATATTTCGTCATGCATTTGAAATTCTTCGTAGTATATGTTAAATGCGTGTATGAATTACAAGATATAGGAGGAGTTCCTCCATGATACTACTCTTCAAATGTGCATTGCTTCAAAAGCAAATTCCTCACATATGCACAAATTCAGGGGGAGTTCTTCTATATCTTGCAATCAAAATCCTCATTATCAGTATTTACACTTCATATGTTTATCCCCGTTGAAAACTTAACCTATGTTGTCATCAATCACCAAAAAGAGGGAGATTGTAAGTGCATCTAGTGCCCCTTAGTGATTTTGGTGTATTAAGGACTTATAGGTTAAGGGACTGATGCGTTTGTGAGTGTACACAGGTCTATAAGTCTATGAGGAGTCTGATATTTACAGGAAAAGTCAACCCCTAAAAATGAATATCTTCGACTGAAGATTTTGGTATTCCTGAAGACTTTCATGAAGACTTTGAAAGTGAAGAAATTGGTGTGACCGTGAAGACTTGATAATCATGCGAGGATTATGAAGCTTGAAAACTTTGTTTTCATAGTTTTGTTTTTCTCTTTCTTGAGTCATAGGAAACACCGTACTGTTAAAGGGGGTCGAGGAAATACTAAGGAAAAATTTCCATGTGATGCTCATCTCACAATCCTACACCTACCAATCCTTCGAGTGAGGTTATTGGAAATCTCATACATTTCAGTCAATTTCTTCAGTGACAGAGACGAAGATCTTCTGGTCTCTGAGGAATTTGTTCTGATTGAGGAGTTAGGAATTCGCCAGTGCGGATTGCCTACAAGTGAGGAACATGATAGCCCTGAGGAATTTGATAGTCAAATTTCCGACCGTTTCCGACCGTTGCTGTGCTATGCGCCAGCTGTCCCAAAATATCTTATCCACCTAACGGTCATATCATTGAAGGGCATTTATGTCTTATCATGTCGGGCTGCTCCCTAGGTTATAAGTAGCCGCCCCCTACAACCACTAGCTGGTTGGCTGCTTCGAGAGAAACTGACACTTGTCATTGATAGCAACCCATCCTCCCAGGAATTTGAGCGAGAATCATCAAGTGAGGAAAATCCCCAAAACCAAACACCTACAAACCCAAAGTGATTGAGCATCACCGAAGAGATTGATCCTGTGTGGATCCGATGCTTTTTACCATTGAGGACTGTGCATCCTTCAGACGGTTAGGCGTCATGGTCTGAGCATCCAAGAGGAAATTGTGGATCACCGAGTGACCTTTTCTGTGAAGGTTTGGAAGTCACCTGAAGACTTGCCATGAGTGATTGGGCGAGGTCTGTGTGACCTTAGCTCAAGGGGAATACGGTGAGGACTGGGTGTCTTGGACTACGAGTCCTCGACTGGGTGTCCGGGACTGTGTTTCCTCAGGTTTAAATACCTAGCCGCCCTAACCAGACATACAACTGTCACAGCAGTTGGAACTGGTCTACCAAATCATTGTCTTCATCAAGCTACCGGTTCTATTTCCTCAACTCTTCCATTTCCTCATTATTGTGTTGTGTCCTTGTTCATATCTGTTTGAAGACTTTGACTGAAGACTTTCCCAATTCCCTCAGTTCATTTTCTTTAGTCTGTTTGTCTTCATCCTATGTATCCTGTGTTTACGCTTCCCGTACTCTGTGCTTCATTTTCATTTCTTCATAATGACCATGCTTATGCTCTGTTATGATAGTTTCTGAGTACTTATTCCGCTGCAAGTAGTTCTTCAGTTAGGAATTTCCTCACCACGAAATTCCTCATTGAAGAATTCATAAAAATCTCCTATTCACCCCCCTCTAGTCGATATAACGCACTTTCAACATGGATATCGAAGAGGTTCAAACTAATATCACAGCTTCTACGCCTAGTTTCGAAACCTCACAATTTTTGCAAACGGGTCAGCCAATGAGAAGTCATGTATGGGGTTGACACGATGACTTACGATTACTCTGTCATCTGAAGTTCCAAAATGAAATTTAGCATTTTTGGAGCCTTCTCCATTCTGCCGCAGGCGCCGGCGCTGATCAACAAACCATTCATTTTTGTGAAATAAATGTAGGGAAAACCTCATTTCCTTCAGCACCCTTACTCTGAGAACAAAGAACCTGGTGAATATAATCTCCGGTAAGGTCCCTCGGTAGGAGTTCAAAGTAATTTCTGAGAGATGCAGATCTAGGCATTTGACGTGATTGTTATATTGTATCACATTATCCACCACTGGGCCTAATCTTATCTGCAAAAGAAGAAAACGTGTTAGTGCCTACATGCAGTTTTGAACATTACTACAGTCCTAGCTATTTGGTTTGCAGGATTTGTAAAATGCACTAACATGCCATCTTCGATCTGACATGATTAACACGGGCATTTGATTACATTCTAGAAAAATGTAGCCTTCTTCACAAGAGGTTGGAGTGGATGAAAAGTTCCCTAAGAAAACTATTACAGATGAATCCAAAGGAGAAATGCTTATTGAATGTAACCATATTGATCCAGCAACCAATATGGGGGGGGCATGTATGTACTGAAATCCTCCAAAAGAACCTTCAGAAATTGTAGTATATTGTCATTATAAACTTGGAAAAAGGTGTCACAAATTGAACTCCCTTATGGTTAACATTTAATAGGAAAGGAACATCACCTCGATATATAGCTTCTCCAGGCACGGAAAGCATCTCAGGAAACTGACAACTTGCTCCAGGTTGGGGCCGATAGATTCTAGTGCCAAGACCTTCACTGCGCGCAGTTTCGGGGTCAATCTTGTCGGAATCTTTTTCTGAATGACAAACAAACAAACATCTTCAAAATTAGAAATAATGTTAATTTGTAGAAGGAGAGGTAGAAGGCGGCTGTTGTACCTGAACGAGTGTGGATCCAGTAACAAGTTCGGAGTATTTGTGAGACGAGTAGCCCACCACTATCAATTTCGGTGCAGAAATGACATTGATTCTTGTTGGACCTTCTTGATCAACTACAAGTAATCTCTCAAGTGCAGGTGTGTCCTTAGTGACCATACCGTGGTACACATCTGGTGATGTCTTCCTGCCGCACCAACAACGCACATAAATAGTCCGGAGAGTCATGGAGGTGATGTGGAAGGTACTCAACCCATTGATCGCCTGAAGATGAAGGTACTCGAGTGCAGTAAAGCCACGGAGCAGGCGCTCCATGTGACCATTTGAGAGGCAGACGGCGACGAGCTCGAGGTGCTTCAGTCGTGGTAGAACAAGAGCGGGCGCGCCATTAAGGGGGATGGCAGTTCCTGAACTTGGCGACGCACAGCGTGGGCGCGAGGCGGAGTGCGGACGTTGGCAGCGACCACATATGCCCATCATCAGAACTAAGCTCCTTGAGCTGATCTAGGGTGGGGGATCGGAACCAGTCATCAAGCTTTGCTCGGTCCTTGATATTGGAATGTAACTTGCCCATTCTAAGGCTTTTGGTTGGGCCATGGTGACTGCCGAGGATCTTGGAGAACGCATCCAAGCTTTTGCGATAGCCATGGCAGAGCTCGTGGGTGTCGATGAGGTCGAGAGGGCTGGAGTTCCATAGGGGGTGCCACCACCGAGAAAGGTTGGTTGTCCATGCCCCATATTTGATTGGGAGGAGGGAGATGATGACTGCCAAAATATCATCTAGGAGGCTGCTAATGAAGTCTAGGCCTGCAGGAGTCGCTTGTGGTTCTAGCTCGCCCCGCCTCCGCTTGTTGGCAGCCCCGTTCTCCACCTCTGGAGTCTCCTTGTCAGCGGCGCTTTCTGATAGAAATGGGAGTACAGGGAATATTTAGTTAAAACAGGGGAATAGAAAAGTGTATTGGTAACTAGAAGTTATTAGGTAGGAGTATAATAAAAAAAGGGAATAACAATTGGTTGCTTAAATACTACATAATTCATTTGACATTGCTGGGTAAGTCAACATGCAGATAGTTGAAAAGAAAACTTACTTCGAACAAAGTCTGTACGGGTTATTTTGTCGGGGAAGTTAGCATATATCTCATGACCAGGCCTTTTCATGTGCAGTGCGATTATAGTGCCAGCTTTCAGTACATAAAACTTAGAAATTTCTTTCCAAAAGCCAGTGCCAAAATAGGAGTCACCACGTTCATTAAGTCTTATAGTAGCAACGATTGTAAATCCATGGTTTGTGTGCAGTATGACATCCGTGGAGCCTTGATCTATGTAAAGGGAAAAATTGCGCACTACATAATTTGTTGCATAGCAAGGGATGTGCTGCAGAAAATGGTAGGATTGTTAAAGAAAATATGGTAACATGCAAATATGGACCCAAATTGAAAGAACTGTACAACAGTTGAAATCGAAGGACAAAAATCTATAATTAAACAGATAGGGTAAAACATGCTGTCATGGAAATATAAGAGTAATCGAAAGAACAATACATCATTAATTTTCCTAATATAGAAAGACGAGGGGAAAAATCCCCTTTGACGTATATGGTGCATATGGCACCTTTTATCCAAATGTAGCAATATTTAGAATATGTTCAGGAAAGTAGGCCATGCCAACCAATTTAGGGTGAGACTGAACATACCGCGCGCGTCCTCAAGTTACCTGGTACGGTGAGATGGAATCTCTGGCAAAGGTCGCAAAGTCCTGAAGTGTCGGCGCACTGTACATTCTATGAATGAAAGAAAACCCTCAAATCAGCTTGAATAAAAATGAATTCACGGCGATTTATCTCGGGTGATTAAAGGAGGCAGATGAACTGGGATAAGAGATGAGATAATATCTCATTAAACTAGTTACCTTGTCGTGTATGAGAAAGAACCCTCAGTACGGCAGATTCCCCAACCGAGCGGAGCTGGGTCGACCGCGAGTAGCGTCGAGAAATTCGATGGCGATAGGCGGTGGCAAGCGGAAGTGGGAAAATGCGGTGGGCTTTGCCGGCAGCCTGGCAGCGGCGGCAGGCGTCGAGCTAAGTGTTTACTGCCGCGATAGGCGGTGCCATGGCATAGACGCGGAGGAGCTTGTGCAGGTGTGAATGGGGAATGTACCGGAGGGGGTGGCGGGCGGGGTGAGGGTTTTTGTGACGTGGGGATGGCGAGGGTTTTATTTTTTGAATTGGGTGGTGAGGGTTTTCTATCCCATAAATAATATTGGGGGCGACGGTTTGCTAGAGCGAACCGTGTGTGATTGACGCAACAGGAAAAATGAAAGTCATTGCACACGGTTCCAATTTTTGGAACCGTGTGTGATTGACGTACTACCTCCGTCCTGGTTTATTGGTCCCCCTTTGTAATTTTTACAAATATTTAACATACTCAGACATAGATAATAAGCTTACACGTACATAAGCATAGTTCAACCATAAATACATAGTTCAACCATCATTAAGCATACTCAAGCGTACATAGTTCGATCCATCCCACATCTCATCTCACATGCCGGCATGATCCTGAAGCTTCTACAGGTACTCGGCGTACGCGCCGTGCACCACCCTGCGAGAATACATCTACTTGAAGGAGCCAACGGCCCGTCCTCTTGCATGCGACAGAACACTTAGATATGCCTCATGAAGCTTCTGGTTGCAAAATGGGCATCCATAGCCGCCGTTCCAGGTCCTAATACACCTGTTATGCATTCCCGCATAAAGCTCCCTGAGGATTTGTCTCTTGTACCTGCTCTGGCCATCTTCATCCTCGATGTCCACATCATCAGACAGTACCTGTACAAATAGTAAAACAAATTTGGCATCAAATCAATGATTACATGCCGTGAAGTAGGATTAGGAATTTATGGCTATTTATTTATACATATCCAGATATTATGGTTTGATTTTTAAGCACAGTCGTCTATGTACAGACCAATCTTGAAGAAAATAATGGCACAAACCTATTTAGGTCATTCAAAATCAATTGTCAAGTCCTGGCTAGGAATTATTAGCACGAACACTAACCCTAGTCGGATTACTAGCAGAAATCATTTGCACAGATGAAACAACTAATCACTTATCACATGTACCATTCAAACAATCAATACACTACACGGATCTAACGAAACTTACTCAGATTTCATGGATTGGGAGAACATAACCATAGGATTTCTATTCCAAGAAGGGGGAGGCAGGAGTAACCAGAGAAACCATATGATCTATTTGACACATAAATGGGTATAGATGACTAACCAGCTGTCCGTCGTCGTCGGAGTCGTCGCCGGAGTGGTCGTCGGAGTCGGTGTGGAACTCCGCCTCCGGCTGTGGAAGCTCGACGCCGTTGACGACATTAGGGTGCAGCGATAACTCGCCAGCGGTGACGGCAACCTCTGTCTCCATCTCCACGTTGTGCTCCGATGCTTTAGCAGCCCCGGCGGCGCCACTCCCTCTGATGGGGCGCTTCGGCGGCATCCTCATACACTGACGGCTTTGAGGACTGAGAGCGGAGAGAGAGGATTGTGTGTGTGTGTGTGGCGAGGATGGGTGGTGCGGCCGCTTGGGCGCACCATTAATATGGAGTAGTGGGAGTTGTGGGAGATAGGCGGGCGGCGGTCAAACCGATGGCTCGCCTCCCAGTGAGCCTGCGCACCAGACTGCTGGCATGCCTACCAAAGTTTCACACAACTACTCGTACGCCTCCCAATGACACCATGCAACGAGCATGCCTCCGTCAATTCACACACCTGCACACACGCCTCCCCGTCTGCCTGCACAGCGGACTACTCGCATGCGTCCCGTCAACTCACGCCTGCTCGCACGGCACAAAGTCGCGCGGCGGCACGTATATTGTTTTTCTATTTGGATGATTAATGCTGCCGCTTTATTGCTGAACCGAAGCATGGAACGTATCCATTGTTGGTCTAACGCTCACAGTTCGAATAAATAATCCGTTTGGGATATTGGTTCCCAATTATTAATAATCTCCCGTCTGTAATTAGATAAAGATTACATCAAAACTGGTCTCAAATTTGACAAAAAAATACAATGCAACTTTGTATTGGTGTCCGTATGACAACACGATAAGTTTCATGAACTTCAAATAAGTTTTGGATGTACTAGAATTTAAAAATAAAGATTCTCAATGTTTGAAATTTGTTGCACGGGGAGTAAACATGCACCCAGTAAGACACATGTGTTTTTGCAATCCATTTAGGTGCACTGTCACGGGTCCATGTAGCTCAAATTTGATTTTTGCACATTATACCCGTAGAAAACCAATCAATTAATGTACTAAAACGTCTTAATGATCTCCGTGTTTTTTTGAAACTAAAACGTCCCTCCTTTGGTAACATATATGTTCACCGCGGGATAATTAATTTAACATGCATCGTAGTTGCAGTGGATTCGCGGTGTGTGTGTGGGTGTGTGCGTCAGGGGGTGGCGGGTGGCTCGCAGTACACTACGAGTTGTGAGCCACCATGTGGGTTGGCCGTTTGTTAGGCAGGCTGGTGCCACATTAGAGTCATGAAATCATTATTTAAAACATTACACAGCCCTTTCATACATACATGTTTTGTAACAGCCCCAAAATTGGGTTATCAATTTTTGTGCTGTTAATCCTTCCTGGCAATAATTTTTTCAAATTTTCTCCTGAGTTTGCTGGATGACTCTGAGAATTTTTGTCATTTCCAACCTTTCAAAACCTTGCTCATGTCTTTGTCAGTGGGCAAGACCTCATCTGCATCATCTCAAATCTTCTCAAACCCTAATTCCAAAATTTTGGAATTTGAATGTGCCTTTTGTGAATACAAAGGAGTCATCATTTTCCTTGATCTGTTGATCATTCCATCTGTTCCAAGAGACCCTCCTATCCTCCTACTCCTTGGATATGCAAAAATATTGCCAAGTCCCATGCAATATTTTTGAATTATGATTTATTCTTTTCTTGCCTTTCAGAGGAATAAAATCCAAATGCATATCTAGTCCTCTCCTAAATTCATGAAAATTTGTGGAGATGATATTTATGTCTAATCCTAGCTCTGGCAAAAATATTGGCCACATTTAAATAAGGAAAATTGCCTTTTCTTATTTTAAGCCAATATTGCATTTCTGCCATTTTCCAAAGGAGCTACCATTTTTATGGCAAGGAAAGTTCCCAAATAATTTGTGGAGGTAGTCCTTGCTATATCTTCACCCTTTCCATCCTTAGCTCATGTCATATAGTTCAAAATTTTGGCACATGATCCAATGCAAGTTTCTTCCTTCTCAGAAACTTTGCAAAGGAAGTGCTTCATTCCTAATTCCAATTGAGCTAAAATTTTGCAGGGTGTTTATCATTAATAAATAACCCATGGATACCAAAAATCACCTCAATCCATTCATCTTAGCTCCCTATGCAAATTTTCAAAGTTTTTGACCAGATTGCAACTTTGTGAAGGAAGTACCTTCATAGAGTTTCCAAATGGGATGAAACTTTTCCATCTTCTCAAGTATCTCAAATCATTAGACTCCACCTAAATTCAGTTCAATTCATTGAACTATGTGAGCACAGGAGCAATTCTTGGTTTCTGTCCAAATTTTCAGTTTGCGAAGCAAGTATATTTTATCTTGCTCCATTATGGCTGAAAATATTCCCAAGCCTTCTCCTATCCATATAACCCACCTAGACCAAATTTTGGCTCATTTCATGTAGCCAATAGTTTCCTGGATTTTTCCAAAGTTTCTAGTCAGATGTGATGCTTGTGAAACAAGTACCAATTTGGCAAGTCCATTTGGTATGATCTTTTTGAAGCATCTACATATGACCAGATCAGGAAGCTTTGCCAAGTTTTAGCCTAATCCAACACTCCTAGTGAGTGCTTCTTCTTCATTTTCTTTCTGGGTCAGATTTGGCAGTTGCACTGCAACTATGCTAAATCCTTGCCCAAATCCCCTCCAACTTCCCAGGACCGTAGTCCTTGCTATCCTAAACCTCCTAGACATCAAGTTTAGCCCTTAACCTCTCTGGTTTGATCACCAAGATGTGGCCAAGTTTGCAACAGCAAACTTGTCGAGCTCGTGTCCCTCTGCTCCCTACACCTCTGCATGTGCCATCACCTCATTCTTAATGAACCTTGGAAGGACTCCGCTGATGACAAGGTTTGGCACTTAGTTGACGACCAGAGCGTGCGTTGTCCATGGTGACCATGGGCAATGACAACCGAAACCGGTGGTCTAGCCACTGTTGGCAATAGCAACGCCGCTCCAGCCGGTTCTGGATTGTCCCCGAGTGTCACACGGCCCCCCCTCGACGTCCTCTTCCCTCTGGACAGCTAGCCCCCTTTGGTTGCTTCCTCGTTGAGTCGTCGTCGTCACCGCACAGTTCCTGCCCGTGAGCTCGTCGTCGTTTCCTCGCTTTTGTCCGCTTCCCCCTCTTGTCCCCGAGTTCTGCTCGACACCGTGACCCCCTGGCGCTCGTCCGCATCCCCCTCGCACTACAAAAAAAAGACACATCCGTGACATTTTGGGCCGAACGAAAAAAATTTCTGTCATACTTATGACACTTCTATGACGATAATTGTGACAAAACCCGGTATCATCATAGATGTGGTGGGCTCCTACTTCTATGACAAAAAATCATGACAGAAAATGGGCTTTTCATCCTGGGCGGGCCGGAGATGCAGTTGCATGACATTATTTGGGCCGTCCATGACGGAAAAAACCATGGTAGAAGCAAGGGCGAGGAAAATATCGGGGTGTTCCTGGTTACGGTGGGTGGTCGGGGCTGAGCGACGCGCGTTTCTCTTGTATATGTACGCGCGTGTGTGCGAGGCGTTGGGCTCTAACTGAACCCGAGCGAGGCGTTCACCTACTGAACCCGAGTGATTGCACTGCAGGCTACGCGTTACTGAACCCAAGCGATCGATCGATGGCTGTTAACTGAACCCGATCGAGCGATTCCTTCGCTACTGCTGCTAACTAAAGCCGATCGATGCTGCCTCTGGATGAATAGTGAGTGTTGCTGGGGGGTTTGGATGAACAGTTCCCGGTGGGGGTGGATGAACAGGACCCCGTGGTGTTGCCTCTGGATGAACAGGACCCCGATCGATCGAGCCGGTTGGGGCTGGATGAACATGACCCCGTGGAGGGCTAGATGAACAGGACCACCCCATGGAGGGCTGGATGAACAGTAGACGGTGGAGGGCTGGTTGAACAGTAGCCCGTGGAGGGGTGGTTGAACAGGAGCCCATGGAGAGGGCTGGTTGAACAGTAGCCGGTGGAGTAGCACGCGGTGGAGGCTGGATGAACAGGAGCCCGTGGATGAACAGTCGCAGGTGCAGGCTGGAGGAGGTCGACGGTGGATGAACAATAGCCCGTGGAGGCTGGAGGGGTCGACGGTGGAGATGAACAGTATCCCGTGGAGTCCCGTTTTGCGGTACGCCACACCCCTCTCGATGAACAGGACCACCGTTTCGACCATAGCGCTCCAACACAAGTCCGTTTCCTCTGTTTTGCGGTACGCCACACCCCTCCCGATTAACAGGACCCCATTTCGACCGTAGGAGGTCCGTTTCCTCCGTTTGCGGTACGCCAGACCCCCCCCAATGAACAGGATCCTGTTTCGACCGTGCCCGGTCGAACACAAGGCCTTTTCCTCCGTTCTGCGGTATGCCAGGCCTCGTTTCCATCGGTTGTTCCGTCCAAGCCGGTCGGGTCCCACGCATTCACACGAGGCATTCCGTTGCCTCCCGATGAACACGACGCATTCCATTGCCTCCCCATGAACACGACGACGACACAGTTTCTTCGTTCCGACCCAGCCATGTACACGAGCCCTGGCCGTACGTATGCGCGAGTAGGCGTTCGAGACCCCGCCCGCATGTACGTACGTGGCAGTATTTTATTTCTTGCACCCTGGTCGCTGTACGTACGTGTACATGCTACGTGCGCGCCTCTACTACGACACGTGCGCGCCTCTACATCGACACGTGCGCATCTCTACATCGACCAGTATGTACGTACACGTTCGTGACCAGAATGACAACGCTACGTATGCTTCGACCAGGTGGGTCCCAACTGTCAGGCACTTCCTTGCGTGCGAAGATGTAGCTGGTGGGTCCCAACAGTCAGGGGGGCGAATCGTTTTTTCCCGGACGCACTTCCTTGTGTGCGAAGATGTAGCTGGTAGGTCCCAACAGTCAGGGGGGAACATTTTTTTGGCGAAATACGGTTGCCCGTCCAGTGGGTCCCTGCTGTCAGGTGGAGGAATCATTATTTTCCGCGTAATAAGGAGGCACTTCCTTGCTGCGGCCGTGGATCCAGCTGTCAGCCTCTCCACGTACAGTCCACGTCCGATGGAAGCCGTTCCTTGACCACGTTGACCACGCCGCGCTGAGAGCACCAGGGTGGTGGACGACGGCGAGGCCTAGGAAGGGCTGACGCGGAGCCGGGGAAGACGCGGCAGTGGATGCCCACGTGTAGAGGAGTATGAGTGTTCACTGGTTCGCTGCGGTGTGAGGCTGCCGTCGCCGCAGAATAACAGGGGGTGTGGGTGAGTAGAGGGATGGCCTGGCCAGCGGTGGGAGTAGTAGGGGGCGGTGAGGCCTCCGCGGCATCGCAGCCGGCCACGGGAGGCAGGAGCACGAGGCACGACCGGTGCTGATTTGGGCGGCTGGAGCAAGAAGACCAGAGGTTGAAGAAGCACTACGGCTGTTGGATGGACATCGTACGGTCACTGGAGCTAGAATCATGCATATTGACTAAGTTGAGAAAGCCCTCTGTCCCCGTCAACTTAGTAGGCCCACAAGTCAACCTCCCACTATACTGGGTCCCAGCTAGCAGGGGGAGTATTCATTTTTTTCTGCGTAATAAGGAGGCACTTCCTTGCGTGTGAAGATATAGCTGGTGGGTCCGAGCTGTCAGTGGCGGTAACGTTTTTTTTTCGCGAAATACAGAGGCCCTTTCGTTGGGTCCCAGATGTTAGGTGGAGGAATCATTATTTTGCGTGTAATAAGGAGGCATTTCCTTGCGTGCGGACGTGGACCCAGCTGTCAGCCTCTCCACGTACAGTCCACTTTAGATGCATGTCGGTCGTTGACCACATTGACCAGGCCGCGCCGGGAGCACCAGGGCAGTGGACGACGACGAGGCCTAGGAAGGGAATGACACGGAGCCAGGGAAGACTCGGCAGTTGTTTCCCACGCGGAGGGGAGTACGACTGTACGAGGCTTTACTAGTTCTTCTACAGTCGCTGGAGAATAAGATCAGGTGTGGGTGAGTAGAGGGATGGCTAGGCCAGCGATGGGAGTAAGGTGGGGCGGTGAGGCCTGCACAGCACAACCGGCCGCGGGGAGGAGGGAGCAGGCAGTCCCGCCGGTGCTTGTTTGAGCGGCTGGAGCAGGAAGAGCAGAGATTGAAGAAGCACGACGGCCTTTGGATAGACATCCAACAGTCACTGCTTGTGTGTCAACCTTTTTTTAGGAAAGCCTCAAATCTGTGGAAAATAGCATACAACCCATCTGCCATTATTTCTAATAATTTACAGCCCATTTGCTAATTCTTAAGGTTTTTTTTGGAGCCCATATTCTTTTTGTTAGCATTACATCCCATATTGTGGCCACGGTTAAAAAATTATACGAAATTTTGCATATTTCGGTGCGGTCCGAACTGTTTCTAATCCCGAAATTTTTAGTCACATTCAAACTGATTTTAAAAATAAACGTATCTCAATATAAAATCCAACAAATTGTCCATGCATAAAAATCAATGCAATTTAAAATCTCGAAATGAAAAATGAAATTTTAAACTAATTGCCGGTTTGATGTGTTTTGAAAATGTACAACCCATTTCTCATTACTGATAGGCCATTTTCTTGGCCAGCCGAATGAAGCTCTGCTCATCTTGAAAGATTTGCAGCCCAACAGGCCTGACAAAGCGACTTACTTGGCAAATCACAAAAAAAACTGGGCTAGCCATTTTCAGAAAGAAAAAAAAACTACTAGGTTGGTCTGTGGTAAACATAAAAGAGAAGGCTGTCTAGACATGCCAGAGTGCCCCGCACAGCCCAGTTGACACCCTGCTTCTGTCTCTAAAACAAATTAGATAAATGCCACTCCAATTATGGCGATTCATAAAAATACCATTGCAATTTCCATACTTTGAAAAATGCCGCTGTAATTTTTGCAAACTTTGGAAAACGCCACTGCAATTTGCAAAGTTTGAAAAATGCCACTCCAGACTTCGAAAAATGCCACTGGAAATGGCATGAAATGACATTTTTCAAAGTTTGGAAATTGCATTGGCATTTCTCGGAAACACCAGATTTGGAGTGGCATTTATCAAATTAACCCAAAACAAAAATAACTGGGCGAGCTGTTGGGTCCCTGGTGTCAGCCGCTCGTTGTGCAATTCTCTCGTTTATTGACTACGTTGACAATGGCATGGGACCCAGATGTCAGAAATCCATTAGGAGGAGCCATTTTTTTATTGTCTTGAAATAAGGAGGCACTTGCTTGCGTACTTCCATGACCTTGGCGGGTCCCTGCTGTCATCCTCTCCACATACAATCATCTCCTGATTGTGTACGCGTCAACTTGGTAGGCCCACAAGTCAGCCTCTAAACCCATGGAGGACAAATACAACCCATTTAAAAAAATAACAGCCCATTCCAAATGTTCAAACGGAAAGTTCAACATTCAGAGCAAAGTAACAGGTCTGATCCACATATAGAGTACTGAACTTCCATGTTTTCAACCATCATAGCCAAGTTAACTATCTACTCCCACTAATACTCTAGTAGCGTACAAGTACTAACTTACTCTTAGCTAACTAGACGATGCCGACCGCCATCTGTGGTACACGCTAAACGCCGGCACCGGCGTCCTTTGCCTCGCCTCGGACTTGCCAGCGTTGCGATAGGGTGCGTTGCTCACGCGCATTGGCCCTTTCCATGTCGGCGTGGTCCACCGAAGCTTCGGCTTCTAAGCGGGAAACCCACTTGACGAGCTGGTAGTAAAAATCAGCGTCGCGAACGCATGCGTGCCCGACAGCCTCCAGGGCTATTTGCCGGGCGTCGGCCTCCACGTAGTCGGCCCAGTTGCGGGCGCTCTGCTCGCGACTCAGAGCGTCAGTGCGCTGCTGCTCCATGTCCCGCTGGCGGCGCAAATCGGCAATACGCTGCTCCTCCGCTAGGCGGTCGCGCTCCAACAACTCCTCATACTCTGCATTGCCATCTAAAGACCGATAGAATGCCTCCTCCCTCCGTCTGCCTTCCGGTGAAAAACCGAACACTAGTTCCGGCGGTGACCGCCTCCGGTGTCGTCTATCGCGGACGGGCGGGGGCATGGCGGACGTGGCGAGAGTGAGGATAAGTGGCGAGTGACGTCGGGCTGGTGGGGGCTTATGAGGATAGGGCGAGTTGGGTGCTGGTGCCACCGGAGAAGCCCGGGAAACAGTAATTATAGGCGGAAGGTAGGCGAACTAGCGTGTCGCGGGAAACGCGACGGTCATCAGAATTCAATGCATAAGCAGGCATGGCTTAGCGCGCTAGCTTGCCGTGGAAAACTAGAAAAACTGAAATTATGACTGTGACGTCCTGTCCCGTCAGTGGTGCGTCCCGTCCATGCTGGGTCGCACGCTGGCATGATGGTCAAACGAGTGCACTCGAATCATCCTGATGAGGTACTCCCTCCTTGTCAAAAATGATTCCACCACTCATCATCTACCTTGGTTGGTTAGATTTTTGAATTAAGCCCTGCAAACCGGAAAGGAGGTAGCACGTGCGTGATCCGCTATTTATTCATCTAGGATCGAGTAGGGTGTTTTTTGAATTGAGCCCTGCAAACCGGAAAGGAGGTAGTACGTGTGTGATCTGCTATTTATCCGTGTAGGATCGAGTAGGTCGGATAGTGTACGTGTAGGATCAAGTAGGTCGGATGGTGTACATGTACGATCGCATTAGCTGATGAACGTTCGCTGGGAGATAAGGCATTTGCGAATGTTTTTGCTGGGAGTTTCTTCATAAATGTTCACACGAGACTCACAGGCCTGGCATTGTAATATGTTCACATTAGTAGCCCAAATTCAAAACCAACTAGTACGATTCCCATACATAAGATTAACATGTTAATGCATCTCAATAATTCACAGATCATGTACAAATATGTAGCTCCAAAAGCAAAGATCTAGAAAAAACATTTGTTCTTCCTACTAACATGGATCCTTCTCTTGGCCAATATTCAGTACAGACTAAAAGACAAATTAGTTTGTGAAGTCTACAATTCCTCTTGCAAATGTAAGTGGTTTCACCAATAGTTGGAACCATGAGAATGAACCACACATGATGGAGGAACATCCACTACATTATGATTTGGTCTTCTCTCGATCACACGGCGAGACTATTTTCAGAATACAAACTTTACCTTAGGCAAAATGATGCCCATTGTATAATAACACCAAAGCAATGAAGCACCTAGTGTTGGCCAATAAATAGTACAGTACTACTTTTCTGCAGCCCATGAAGTGACTATCCAATCTTTCTGTGTCTATTTTCAAATGGCACTACATGCAGTGACTATACTATTCTCTTGTGCAGTTCAACCAAAATTGCGGTCACTTTGTGTGTTTGCCAAATAGCAACGGGCAGACATCTATGTCTGCACAAATATCAAGCAGCTAGTAAACATATACCCCACCTTGTATTTTTGGTTTAAACATGTCTCTTCCGCTTACCATCTGTCATGTTTTGCACTGGACAAATTGATAGTGTCATGTTTTGCCCTGGACAATTTCATACTGAATTGATTTGCTGGTTCAGAGCAGGAATATAGCACCTATTCTTCATCAGACCAAGGATATCCATGTTCGTAGTGATGGAAGAGGTGAAATCGATACAACCGAAATTGAGCATCCAATCATTGAATCATGTCCCGCACCTCCAATGTAGGTCCACCCTGCCAATAAATTCACATGTATTAATATCTAATGACAGTACAAAAAGAGTACCAAGATAGTAGCAAACCATGTACCTTCGTAATGAACAACTCATAATGCCACCAATTGGATATAAAGGTTTGGAAGAAAACATGCTCCTAATGTTGAACCAGTTGGACTTTTTGTGCAGTTCCACTAAAATCGAGCATCCCTGTTTGCATAGATATTGAAAGTGTGATTACTATAAAAGTGGCACTAGTTGAAGCATAGACTCACAAATATAAGCATTCCAATTTCTTAATGGGAAAAGGTAGCAAGACTGTTTCTAACCACTTGTTTGAAGGAATAAATAAGGCAACAACGGCTGATGTCAGAAAGGCAAAGATAATTCTTTCTGAAAGAATGATCGATTCCTGACCTTTCCTCTTCTTTTAAGCATATTTTGTGCAGTTCAACTAAAATAAAATGCCATCACCGCCTTGACAATTCAGTGACACTGTACAAAAGGAAATGACTTAACATTACATCATGATGTCAGGTATGTAGTCGACAGGCATTAGAGACAAACATACAGAACTCCTCCGATAACATAATGAACAGTAATTTTAACAAAGGTGTGACTAGCTTTACCGGGATAATTTGAGTGAACTCTACACCCTCTGTTCCTTAATGTAAGACGTTTTCGCGGTTCAATTTAAAGTACCCAAACGTCTAGTATTTAGAAAAACAGGTAGTAGTTTTCTTGAGCACATATCTGGGAAAGCTTGCCACACATTATTTATGTCCATACACTAATGCAACACCATTCGAATACTACAAATATACACTAATCTAGCGGCTAGTGCAACAGTAGAGTAGTTATTTTATTACAGGGTACAGTATAATGGTTTTACTAAACAGATTTCAATAAACTCTAGCACTGGAAGATTTCTATAAGAATTAACAATACAAAATGTAAAGGTAACAAGTTTCAGCATTGGTATACTAGTTGTGCATGAGCGTTAAACCAAATACAAAAGTCTGAAGGTAACTAGCATTATTAACTAATGATAGTATAAAAAAATTGCAAACCATGTACCTCCAAGGTAAATATCATTTCGAACTCCGGGGGACCTCAAAAATTGCTATCCCAATCTTGATAATCGATCAAACATAAAAACTTGATCGAACGAATCAAGAGAACAGCCGGAGGAGGAGGTGCCCACTCTTGACCTTTCCTCTTGTCTTCATAATTTTTTGTGTAGTTTAACCAAAATAAAATGACATCGGCGCCTTGGCATTTTGGTGACACTATACAAAAAAATTAACTTATCTCATGAAAGTGAGGTATGTAATCTATAAGAATTAACAGTGCAAAAATCTGAAGGTAGTAACACGTTTCATCGTTGGTATACTGGCTATGCAACAACATTAGAATGCCTTAGCTGAAAAATCTTTAATATATCCACAATCAACAGCTAACCCTGAAATAATCCAGTGGCATTAAATGGCATTGCTTAAATTTATCCGTGGCATTAGACTGAGTGCGGCATTAGTTAAATGTGGCATCACTTTAGCAGTAGCATTTCTTGACTTGACTGCTGGCATTATACTAACAGCAAAAACGTGACAATAAGGATGTGTTTGGTTTAAGAGACATGCTAGGCCCATTTGGACAGCGGGCGCACCAGTACGATGTACCTCCACGGACACATAGAGTGGTGAGGGAGGTATGGTTGCCCAGAGCAACAAATATCCAGGCAACATATGTGGATTACGTCCCATTTTTGTTCTCTTTAGCCACCTTTTTCCTATGTGAGGACAATAAACCGATCGACCTGGTCATTCCCTATTGCGTTGTCATGCCTTTCTACCCTTCTTCAACCAAGAGACACAAGACTCGTTCCTTACCTACTGTTTTTCCCCTTTTCAACCTAGATGCGGGTTCGATGCCTACTCTCTTGGACAGTACAGTCTCCCTTCCTTTCCTTATTCAACCCAGACATGGATTAGTCTGCATGATGTAGGGTTTCCTTTAATAGTGCAAATTAAGGTTTTCGTCTGCGTGACCAGCAAAGCAGAGGATAGGAAATTGGGAAGATGGTGGAGTGGAAAAAGATCCACATGCAGCGACGTGGCAGATGGGGCAATAGAACAAGGGTATGGTTCGGAAAGAGGTAGCATACCTGAGGGTCAGCGCGAAGTGGCTTCGCTCGTGGTCATCGTCCTCCGCACGCACTACAGCAGCGAGCTTGGGGACGGAGGCCATCCCGCGAGCGCTAGGTCTGAGAGGACGGCCTTGTCGTTAGTGCGTGACCTCGCTCGCCGACGACGAGTGCGTCAACGCTGCATGCCCTTTTCTTCCCCGGCGGATCTGTGACCACCGGTGAGGAGGGAGAGAGAGGCCGTCTTTTCTAGATCTGGAGAGAGGGTGATAGTGTGAGAAGCAAGTGGGCAGCCCTTAGCAAGAAAGCTCTGAAGCTCCGGCTATATATCTTTTTTTATACTACTAGTACTAGAGGTGGAGTAGTGGTAGAGTAGTTTATATTTTCTCTGCAAACAGTACCAGTTAGTCGTGCTTCAAAACTGAACGGCACACCATTAAAAAAATAAAGGTTGATAACTACTGCGGCACCTCGGGCCAACGCGGCCAGATCACATTTTGCACGAGAAATTACACACCATGTTTCGTTGACATGTGGTCCCGTTCCAACATGTCAGTGAGACGATGACGACTCCTTTTGTACAATTTCCGAAAGGACGTGTAGGCCGGGGCGCCTCTTCGTGTACCGTGGCAAACTGGCAACCGTCCACCGACTCTTCGCCTTTCCCTCTCGATTTGGAACTGCTGTCGCACGCTCTTCCTCCCTCCTCCATTTGCCTTCACCCTTCCTTCTGCCATTGTTCGGTCGTCTTCTCCATGGAGGGAACAAGCCGGAAACGACCCCGTTATTCTTGCCCCGATCTGAAAGATGATGTGGTGGGGGAACTCATTGATCGGTGCGACGTCATCACCTCGGCTAGCATGGCAGGTTAGTTCAAGACCATTCTCGACTCAACTAATAACATCATTACAAGGAACCCAAGGGTCCAGGAGAGGTTTGATCTCCCTTATCTTCTTCTCTATAAGCCTGTTCGCATGGGCGCGGACGACGGAGGTCTCGCCTTGTGCAAGTTGATGCCGCTTGATAATGATAGTGTGATGTCAAGATGCCATCTCTTAAGGGTAAGGCCTGGGCTGGCGCAAATGGTGATTGGGTTGTTTATATTGGGTACAATTGCGAGTGGGAACTTGTGAATGTATACACTTGTCAGCGGATTCCACTTCCAAAAATCTCAGAGTGCCCTGAGGTTGAGCACATAGATGATCTACGTACATTCAAATACGATCATGGTGGTTGTCGTCTATGGAAGATAGCAATTTGTCGAGTTCCCAACCGCTCTTGGAATTACAAGAACTATGAAGTTGTTGCTATCTTCAACAAGCTTGTTGCCGTCGTTACTGATTCCACGGTTCGTCCATGGATATTGCTCAAAAACAGTTTCTGTACACGGATGATGAGTACTATGATGCAATTGAATACGAGGATCTTGTGTTTGCTTCCACCACTCGTGGCACTGTTTTTGCATGGGATCCTCGTAGTTTCGGTACATTTGTCTTCCACCATAATTATAATTGTTTCATCCACATGCATGCGGGTTAGCAAGTTTCCCTTTACTAATTAACCTTCTTCTTGTGTTTCCAAGGTCCTGTGAACATTCCACCACCTATACTTGGAAAAATTTATAACCAAGGGGGAGATGACGATGGTGATGATCACGAGCATGAGGACGAGCAGAACTTATATACTCAGTGGCGCCTAGCAACTAATTCTGATGGATCACCTCTTCTTGTCTGTATACAGTGCACTCAGATTGTTACTACTGAGGGAGCAGGTGTTGTCTCCCATGGTCGCCCTCTCCGGACCTATTCCAACACCCGTTGCAGGGTATTCGAGATGGATACTAGTGTGCTAGCGCCAACACCTTCTCCCTGGTTCAGTATTGATAGTCTTGGAGAAAACTCGCTCTTCCTTGGACAAAACTATCCAATGATGGTGAAAGGTGATCTAGCTGCTGTTGACACAACATTACTACCATTTATGAGAAGCAATTGTATCTATACCTCGGACATTGCGGTGGTTCCCTACCCTGGTCCTGATATATGCCGCTTCAGCCTGGATGATCAGTCCTGCGTTGCTCTCGATATTGACAATAGCTGGCCCTTCCCAGAGCACCTATGGTTCAAAGCAAGCGTTTCCAACGCCGAGGATTGGTTGAGTTGAAGTTCATTTCATTGCTTGTTATTTGTTGTGTGATGAAAACTTCAGTATTTACTAGAATGTTTTGTTGGAAATAATCTATAATCCAACATGTATCCTCGTTGTCATTGTGTGTTGATGACTTGTTGTATGTAATGAATGGTACATTTGCAAATGCATGTCATAGACTCAATTTATGAATGGTTTTCGAGTCACTTCTTGGAGTGTGAGTACCGTAGTAGTATAGCCAGCATCCGGTTAGTATATGAAGTTGCCACATCACATAGAGCCAACCTAATATTGGAGTATGCTAGTCCTCCACCGGCGCGCCGCTTCAAATGGCGGACGAAGTGAGAGGTCGAGTCACCTTGTGTCCATATCTGAGATGCCACGTGTACCAGATGAATGACTCCAAGTTCGACCACTGTGATGCTAGGTGCGAGCCGAGGAACACTGTTGGAGAGACCCCCCTCATAATTTTCCTATATTGGTCATTTGATTCATAGGATAGAATGCTATAGGATTTTCCCCCTATGTAATCATGTTTTAATTGGCAATCTAGCATCCACTCCAACTTTTGTTTCACTTCCTTTGATCCTACGAAGAGAGTACTTGCTCTAAATGATGTGCCGCTGCAAGAGCCGCCTATATTAATTAACCATGCTCTAAAAAGGTGGACCAGCTTTGGCTATAGTAGTACTGTACTAGGTTAGTAGGTGACCTTGCGCTTGGCTCTTCTCCTCTTCCGGAAGTCGAACAATAATGATGGTACTACAGTAGTACTTCTGGCAATCTGACACCAAATGAACTGCTGCACGTCCACCGCTTGTAAGCAAAAGTTTCTCCTCGTGCTGCGAGCCACCGCACGCGTTGGCGAGGGAGAAGGTAAGCAAGCTTCTCGTCGTTCTGCGAGTTGACGGGACACATCAAAGTTATTTATTAGTACTCTCTTCAAAAAGGGCCGACCATGTCCATGGCTACCATCCTGTGCTCTGTCATTGAGTACGTGCACTATTCACATGCCATCGAGAGAAAAAATATGCATAGTACTAGGTGCCATCGGAAGTGCACGGACTCAGCTTACACACTACATATCTCCATTTTTCTTGCGTGAGCATGCCACCTTGATGCTAGATGTCCCGCGTGTCATGGAGGCATATAGTATGATTTTGTAAAATGGAGGGCATATAGTCCCGCGTCTCGGAAAAGAGCCTCAAATTCTTCAGTGTAAAGAGTGAGTAATAGCCTTATCTCTATCGACCGATGCATAGTCATCAACTACCTCTATGAGCGTTGTGCTAGAAATTTTCTACTTATTTGCACTATATAAATATCTACCTCTTCTTCCAATGACCAAACTGATCATTCTACACATAATTTAAGTTGCAAACATCTAGAGAGCCAAGAGATTGTCAGTTCTTCCTCCTTTTGCCGACACGTTCCAGCTCAGGTGTGATGACAAGAAAATAGATGGTAGTTGAAGAGGTGATGTGCACCTTGGGTTAAACTATAAATAGAATCTTACTACTCTTGAGTAACTCCAAAAGCGGCCACCGAAGATCTTTATTGGATTTGTTTTTCATCACCATCACGTCGAGGTGAAAGATGTGCAGGTTCAGTGGGTCCTCTTGCGTTTTCATTGACATGTGGGACCGCATATGAGCAAACAGACGATGGGCTCCAAGCGTCTGCTGGCTGGCTGAGAAGAGAGATAGAGGAGGGCTGAGCACGGACTCCAGGAAATTTGTTCTACGTAACCAGCACCTCGATATAGTGGGGGTGGCATGGGACATAACTAGCATTCATGTCTAGCAGTCCGCCACACGCCACCCACACGAGTCCCATCCGACTCCAATTTTCTTGGAGTCCGTGCTACAGCCATCTCTTCTCCCTCCTGTTTTCTCAGCCATTGCGCGGTGGGCGGGGTGGGGGTTTGCCGATAGTCGGTTTGCTCAACTGTGGTCCCACTTGTAAGTGAAAATGCAACACAACACACATTCCCCCTTGAGCGGCGTGCCAGACCAACCATGTGGGGGTGCAACGCGAACACGGCAGGCTTTTCCTTTTGAACTTGTAACTTGTAAAATTTGGTTCTGCTCCATGGTGCGACCGATTGATAGAAATAATGATTTTCCCTAGAGTAATGAGAAATTTGGTTCTGGCGCGGTTCATGGATGGAGTACGTACGAAAATTATGAAGTTGATGCGAAAGGTAAGATAATTACTAGTAGTACCATATACTACTACATGGATTTGATGAAAAGATAAAGATACATACAGATCCATCAACGACATCCTCACGCCCTAGTGCACCGGGTCACAAACCGACTTGTGAGGAGCAGCGGCGTTGGCAGCAAGCTCAACGTGCTTCTGAACCATGCCGTCCAAGGTTGCCCTGCGGTCCAAGAAGGCCAGCGTCCTATCGTCCTCCTCTTGCATGTAGTAGTCCTTGTGGACGATTTGCGAGTAGACGTGGGTGATTATGTCGATGGTGTCTTGCTGCGCCAGGCGTTGCGCGGCGAGCGTGACCTCGAGGTGGACATTCTCCAGCACGACGGCGGGCAGTCGCAGGGCCACCAGTGCGTCGAAGAGGTTGTCACCATAGAGGCCGTTCAGGGTGGCAGGCATCACAGAGCCTGGGCGCGTGGGCTGGAGGCGTACGTCAAGGTCGTCCGTGAGCTTCTTGACGACGATGAACTTGTCAAGGAAGCCGACGAGGACCTCGTCGAACAAGGAGACGAAGCTGTCATCCAAGCGGCCCCTCGCCTTGGCGGCCTCAAGCACTACCTAGAGACGTTCCTCGGTGCCGGGCCGCAGGCCGGCGTCGTGGACCATCAGGCACAGCCGGCTGATGCTCGCGCTCATCGCCTCCATGGGTCTAGCTTCTAATCAACTGATCTTGCGATTGGAGTGATCACTCTTGCCCTTGGGTGCGTAGGTGCATAGGATTTCATAGATTGGACTGGCAGGAGCCTTTATATGAGAAGTGCAGACTGCGTTGAATTCATGTGCGTGTTGGCCATCTACTCCTCGCCCCTCTACTGCACCTGCCTTTGGCTGTATGACAGGTTGGCCAGCCACCCGTTGGGCCCATGTGTCATACACCCAAAGGCAGGTGAAGTAAGTCAATGAAGCTGCGCCCCCTCCGTGCCAGTGCAGTATAGTCATCTCACCGGACCTCTAGTTGGGGCCAAATGAGAGAACTTTGATGTTTACTGGTTTATTGGTCCCCTTTGCATTTTGCGCCAAGTTTTGACCCTTGATTTAACTACTTCCTCCGTCTAGGTGAGCAAGTCATCTTAGGTTGTGCACCGTGACCAAGGAGGGGGGAAACGAGAGACATTAATGTTTGTTTGCTAATTAATAGCATTGCATGCAATGAACTAACCACTGCATGTCGTGTTTGGTAGTCTCAAGTCATTTAAAAGCATGCACACCCCTCATCTCTTATTGGTTGATATGTCAAGAAACAAGAAACAAGGTAGAAGTTAATGCACCGCGCCTAAGTGTTTTGGGATTATTTGGTTTTCGTAAGATGACTTACACACCTAGACGGAGGGAGTAATAAAATGTTAATGCATGTAACCAAAAATGTTGTGTAAGTCACCTTACGAAAACCAAATAATCCCAAAACACTTAGGCACGGTACATTAACTCCCTCCTTGTTTCTTATTTCTTGACATGTCAACCAATGAGAGATGTGGGCCGTGCATGCTTTCAATGACTTGAGACTACCAAACATCACATGCAGTGGTTAGTTCATTGCATGTAATCCTATTAAGTAGCAAAAAGACATTAAGTTATCTCACCGATAGGAATAAAAGAATACACCATGTATTTATTTACAGAGGGAGTAGTACATTTTTTCTGACATGCATTAGTACTAGATATTGCTAGTCAAATACTAAATCCAAATGGATGTGGTAGTACTACTAAATCTAGACGGTGGTGCTAGTACTAGTAGTAGTACTACCAATGTAGTAGCACTGTACTACCCGTTGGTCATATTATTACGTGTTGCTCCTCACAGTGAAGTGACAAGACCCTACGCCGGAGATGACACCTAAGTATAGGCGCCGTGTTCGGCATACCATAGTCAGCCTCACCGTCTACAGTCACTATCATCATGGCTGTAGACCTAGCCTTCTTACAACTACCCGTGTTCGACATAATTTCCCGTGCGTAGATGCCCGTGCATTGCACGAAACACCAAGATTGGGGGGTGGACGCCGCCGGCAGCGGCCATCGCGCCAGATTTTTCAATGGCTTTCTAGATGTGGTGGGGAGGAGATAAGGCTGATTGTGAGAGACAAGGAGTTGTTTGTAAATAGGGAACAAGTGCGGGCATCTTTTTGCAAAACTGGAGAAGTTTGGTTTGTATGTGTCAGATCTAGATCCGACGGCTATTGGTGAAAAGATGGCAGGCACAACATCATCACAAACTCAGGACCTATTTGATTCGCAGGATTTTGAAAATGCAGGAATAGGACACGGCAATATTACAAGTTTCAAACTGATATTACAAATGTTAGGAGTAATGCTGCACCTACGAAGAGGGAATTACTAGGAAGTTTACGTAAGAACTTTCGTTGCTTTAGGTGGATGCAGCATTATCGTACAAACTAAAATCCACCGCCCTGACAAGTCACTAATGGGCAAATAAGTTTTCGAGTCTCTGGCCACTTGATGTTTCAAAAACAAATTCAGCTTCTGCAGAGACTTTGTCATTTAGGCTTAGATGCTTGCGGTGATCAGCACGCCATTCATTGTTGCGCCAGAGAATGCCAAACCTCATTACCTTGAGAACACTTGCCTCCACAACAAAGAACCTGGCCAATTTAATCTCTGATGTGCTGCCTCGGTAGTTGATCAAATCAATTTCTGTAAGATGGAGATCAAGGCATTCGATGAGATTGTTATAGTGCAGCACATTTTTCACTTTCAGGTCTTTTTTTATCGGCAAAAGAAGAGAACATATTAGAGCAGCTGGCTGAATAAGATTGTTGTGTCATCAAGAGGTACCAATATCATTCGCTCATACGATAGGGTTGGCTGGCTCGTGATATTTTTTCACTCTCTCTCTCTCTCTCTCTCTCTTTCTCTTTCCTCTCATTTACCTAGGAGTACGTGAAGAGCTTGGGCATTTGTTGCCTTCCACTATGTGGCCGATGCCATATTTCGCAAAAGTATGCCACATAATACGCATCGATGTCAAATCAAAAGATTTTGCACTACTCTCGCGATGTGAGAGAGTTGGCACCGCTGTGCACACAGACCCACATGTATAAACAAATGAATCAAATAAACTACACCAGCCTCTCACTCTCCCAAACAAGTGTTTTTTCATTGCATGAGTTAATTTGGAACCGGAGTAAAGTAGGTGATCCAGATTGGGGCACCAGGTGAGCAATGGAGGGGCATCGATGCCAAATGCATCACAAGTGAATTTGGCATGTGTTTTGGCCTACATAGTGGAGGGCCGTTATAGCCCACTTGTGTACTACCTCTTATTTAGTATAAAATTTTGACCATATATTTACGTAAGAAAATGCCAATGCATGTCACTAAAAATTACACCATTTGAAATTATGTTCAAATACGAATCCAACGATATAGTTCTTAGTTACATGCGTTAACATTTTGTCAGTTAAATCTATGGTCAAATTTTGATACTACAAAATAGGAAGAGTAAACCAGGACAGAGGTAGTACTTGCTCTTAGGGTAACCATAGAGTTACTGGAGTAGTCTAAGTTACTTTCCACTATGACTAGCCTAGGCTACTATAGTAGTACAACAAAAAACGATGCAGGTGATCACGTGAGAAAAAATACTAAAAACATTTCTTTCGGTGCAGTGCGTAGATGCAGTTTTGAACACTACACTTGTCATCGTAATTTGGGAAAATTACGAAAAAATTGAGCTACGTTGTGATTACCGTTTACTAATAGGAAAGAAGTTTCACCTCGATGAGTAGCTTCTCCGTGCACGGAAAGCATGTAAGGAATCCAACAACTTGATCCAGATTGGGGCCGATAGATTTTATTGCCAAGATCTTCACTGTGCGCATAGACTGGGTCAAGCTTGTGGGAATCATTTTCTGGAAGACGGTCGTAAATACATCAAGAAGAAATTTAAAAATGTGAATTTCAAGAAGACGGAGAAGAAGATGAGTGTTGTACCTGAACGATTACGGATCCAATAAAGAGTTCGGAGAATTTGGCAGACGAGTGCACCAACACTGTCAATTTCGGCGCGTCAATGACCCTGATTTTTGTTGGACCTTCTAGATCCGATACAAGCAATCTCTCAAGGAAAGGCGCATTCTCAATGACCATAATGTGGAACAACTGGAGTGGTCTCTTCCCAATTGATGTCTTGTTGCAGGGCCAGCAAGACACATAAATCCATCGGAGATTCGTCGAGGCGATGTGGAGGATAATGAACCCGTGGATCTACTCAAGACGAAGGTACTCGAGCGCAGTACAACTGCGGAGCAGGTGCTCCATATCCTTCTTCGAGATGACAACATCGAAGAGGTCGAGCTGCTTGAGTTGAGGGAGAGAAGGGCGGGCGCGGCATTAACCTGGGGAAGCTAGCAGGAGCTAAAGCTGGCGCGGCGCAGCATTGGCAAGAGGTGGAGCACGGACGGCGGCAGAGAGCGACATCGTCCAGCTTCAAAGCTGAGCTCCTCGAGCTGATCTAGGGCGGGGGATAAGAACCACTCGTCGAACTTGGGTTGGACCTTGCAGTTGGTACTGAACATGCAGATGTCAAGGCGTCTGGCTGGCCCAGGGTGCGATGAAAGGATCTTGGAGACTACGGCCATGCGTTTGCAATCCCCGTCGCAGAGGCAGCTATCGCCGGTGAGGTTGAGGGGGCACGGCGCCAGAGGGGGCGCCACCGCCGGGAGAGCAGGGCGGTCCGCATGACAGATTTGGTGGGGAGGAGGCCGATGATGGCGAGCAGCATGTCGTCGGGGAGGCTGCTGATGAAGTCCAGGCTCGCCGGATGCGGTTTTGGCTCGAGCCGCCTCCGCTTGTTGGCTGCCTCGCCGTCCATCTCAACCGGCGGCGACGCCGGTGTACACGTGTGCGGGAGTGTGTTGTGTGCTGGGTGTGCGCGAGTGCGTCCTTCTGTGCATGCCGCCGTGCAGTGGTGAATTGTGCACGAGTGCGTCCTTCACGCGGAAGAAGTGTGTCCTCAATGTGCCCTCAATTTACTAGCGTGCGGGGTGCTACCCCGAGTGGTTTCAACTTTGTTTACTTCACCGCGTGTCAGATGGGCCTCTAGTTTACTTATTTTCACCCACTGCCACATGGGCCAGCACACGAAGATACAGAACACGAGCTGACAAGGCAGCATGTGGACTGGTTGACCGGTTAGCTAAACAATATATGGAGCTATACGCTGACACGGTGAGCGTACAATCCGTCGGTATAGAGTGTTCAAGTGAGAGGGGAGGCCCGTGAGAGATAGCAGAGAGAGAGAGAGAGAGAGAGAGAGAGAAAGAGCTACTCCCTCCGTTCGATAATGTAGTTCGAACATTTTTTTAAAGTCAAAATTTTGAAACTTTGACCAAGTTTATAAAGAAATTACTTATATCTACAATACCAAAGATAAATGATAGTATGAAGTAAGTACATGTTGGGATGAATCTAATGATCGTTCCAGATGTAAATGTTTTTCTCCACATATACCTGGTCAAACTTTTCTGAGGTTTGACTTTTCAAAACATCCATATGCTTATGGACGTGAGAGAGTCCCTAACTAGAGAGAGAGAGAGAGAGTGAAATAGAAAGAGTGAGTGAAAAACGTGTGTGTGCTTGTGTGAAAGAGACATGGACAACACTCGATAAAAGTCGAGAAAAAACGTGTGTGTCTTATGCAAACATATCACACATGCATCTTCGACAATGGAAGGAAGGTGAGGCGATAGTGTGTGGTTGTTTGCAACCGAGAGAGCAAGACCCCTAGCACGTGGCCAAGAGGGGTCTGACAAACAAGGGAGAGAGGTCGAGAGAGACGTACGGAGAAAATGCAGACATGGGGAGGAGAGAGTGTATGTTTGTCATAGAGAGATCCCCTGGAGATCGTGATGGGACTACATGGGTGGGAGATCGAGTGACAAGGTGTGTGCGCGATAGAAGATACCCCGAGAGATATCGAGATAGACGTATGGATGGAAGGAGACAATACGTGTGTTCCTGATGGCTAGTGAGAGATAATCATACTTAGGGGGGGAGTGCTTGCGCCTATGATGGAGTGAGGGATTATGGTACTTATTAGGGGGGTGCGTGTCACATAGAGAGAGAACAAGGGCGGAGAGTGTTGGATGGGTCTATATGTATAGCGCGAGCGAGACATGTGTATGTGTGAACCAGGGAGATATAAAGTTTGAGAGAGATTGAGGAGCCCCGATAAGGCTGAGTGGTGCGTCAGATAGCTGAGAGGGGGAAAGAGATATTCCATCCGCTCGATAATGCAGTGCATGTAAATTTTTTAGAAGTCAAACTTTGGAAACTTTGATCAGGTTTACGCAAATGTTATTTATATCTACAATACCAAAGATACATCATACGAAACTACATCTCATGGTGAATCTAATGGTATATGTTTGCCGTTCTAGATGTAATTGTTTTTCTCCACGTACATGGTCAAACTTTGTGATGTTTGACTTTTCAATAAATCAATATGCTATGGACCGAGGAGAGTGCCTAAGTCGAGAGAGATCAAGTGCGTGTGAAGGAGAATGAGTAAGTGTGCAAAAAGAGTATGTGTGTGAAAGAGAAAGTGACAACAAACGATAAATTAGAGAGAGTGTGTGTTTTTTCGTTTCTTAGGCGAACATATCACGCATGCATCTCCGAGATAGAAAAGCGAGGCGAGGAGATACACGAAGATAGCTAGTGTGTGATTGTTTGCAACGGAGAGAGACACCCCTATAGCACATGTCCAATAGAGGTCTGGCCAACAAGGAACAAAGGTCGAGAGGGACACATGGAGAACATGGACGCATGGGGAGGGCGAGAGGGTGTGTTTGTGATAGAGAGATCCCCTCGAGATCGTGAGGGGACTATATGGGTGGGAGATCGAGGGAGCTGCGTGTGCGATAGAAAGATGCCCCGAGAGAAATCGAGATAGACCATGCACATGTTTGTGATGAAGACTAAGATTAGCTAGTCATATACATATAGGGGGGACTGCGTGTGCCTACAATTGAGTGAGAGACCATCATACTTGGCTAGCTAGGCATGAGATTGTGTGTGTGTGCGTGTGAGATGGAGAGAGAACGAGGGAGAGAGATAGAGTTTTATATGGGCCTATCGAGTGCGAGTGAGATATGCATGTGTATGTGTGACCCAGGTAGATGGAAAGTTTGAGAGAGGGGGGAAGAGCTCCGAGACGACAGAGTGGTGCGTGAGAGAGTTACCGGCAACGGGCCAAGGAATTTGTGTGCGTACGATGAGTGCACCCAAGATATCTAGCTTTGACTAGAGAATCATACATAGTGTGCGAGAGAGACCTATAGATGGAGTATATATGCATGCGAACTAGAAAGACCCCCCCCCAGACACACACACACAAAGAGAGAGAGAGATGGAGAGAAAGTGAGAGGGACCAACAAGGTTTGTGTGTTGGATGCGTGCGACAGAATTGAAGATTGTCGGTGAGAGAGAGAGAGAGCATGAGTCCGGGAGAGGGGGAGGTCGCGTTTTATGCATCAAAGACTGATATAAACCATGTTTCAATATAAACTTGCATTCAAATATTTAAATTGGACAACATGTTGGCTGCAATCCACACATGAACGGATATATGAGTATACCAAACAAGTTCATTAATTTGACTTTCAACATGTTCATGGAGTACTATAATACTGTACAACATGCTACTCGATTGAGGTGTTCAATTTTGGATTTAGTTCACTATTTTGACCTGGTAAACAAGCTATTTCATTGAATCGAGATATTTCATTTTGGGTTTGATTCCCGTTTTTGAGTGGGTCAACTATTTGTCATATAGTAAAGCACTAGCAACGAGCATGTAAAAACACATTACTCCCGAGCATCATCTATCCATCTTAAAAAGAAGTGGAAAGTTAATATTTCAAAATTTGATTCGAATGGACTTGGTAAGGTAGACGTGGATGCTCATTCTCCCAAATTTTGAATGAACCGTTAAACATCCTCTGCTCGGTGGAATTCGCCCGAGCAAATAAATGGGAGACGTGAAATTATCGTCCTATGTGGGACACGCATCAATTGGCCCGTTGTACATCGAGGGTAGGTTCGTAACTTCATCCAAGCGCGCCTTCTCCTCGGCCGAAATGACATGTGTCAAATAATTCATAAACCATGGTCGGCAAAACATGCTCTCCTCGTCCGAAATAGCTCGTGCTCACTATTTCAAAACACGCTCTCCTCGCCCAAAATCGCTCGCGCCCACTATATTTCAAAACACGCACTCCTCGCCCGAAATCGCTCCCGCCCACTATTTGGGGAGAAGCAAAGTTACTCTACTATCCCAGACCCTCAGTACACAGACCCAAGCCGAGAAGCCTAAAGGCAGGGGTAGAACTGTAACTCCCCCTCACATTTCAGACAAATGCGTCCGTAAAACATGGTTCCACTCCCCTCCCAATTCCCCCCATTCATACCTCGTGGGCGCCAAATCACCTTCTCCCCGGAAGCTCCCTTCTCCCGACTCGCGAAACCTCGGCCCCTCCTCCTTGGCGCCCCCCACCGCACCAATTTCACAGCCGCCCTCCTCCCAAATGCCGGAGACGCTGTCCATTTGCCGTTGTGCACTGGGCCGTGTGCCTCTTACTCCGTGCTGCTGGAGCTGCCTCGAGGACGGCCGCGTGAACCGTACCGGAGCCGATTCACCCCCGCCGTTGTTCACGGCGCCGGAGCGGTTCCAACTTTGGATCCGTCCAGAGTCCCGGCGCTTCTTCCCCATAGCAGTCGACCGTCGCGACATCGTTGTTTCCCCGCCGCCGATCGCCACCGCAACCGCGCCGGCCTCACCGACTCGGCAGCTGGACCTGCCTACTTCACCATGCCGCCAGATAGGTCGCACCCTCATCTCAAATCACTTTATTTAGGCGTCAGTTGTCTGAATTTTTATTCTGGGCCAATCGATTCCCAATGGGAATCCGCACCCCTCAAGGCGGCGGAGCTCCTAGGCTGCCGGTTGGCTGGTGTCTAACGTAAGGGTGCGGGGCCACAAGTTCGCCGCGGAAGCAGCGCTTAGATGGCTATCTTAGAGTTGCGTGGGTTGAAGGTACTGCCGCCGCTGGATCTGGATGACGGGGAGTCTTTGTGGATTGGCCCGGGCGGCGCAACCACGACTGTGCGGTGGGGCGGGGAGCGGGGTTTTGGCCGGGGCCACGGACGGCGGAAGCAGGCTGCTCTGCCGTTGGTCGCTAGCTCTTCGAGGAAGATTCCTAACAGTGTCAGCCAGGAGGCACAAGACGGCCATCAAGCCATCCGACGTAGATCGAACAGTACCAAAATAAAATAAAATCGTGTGACCCCAATTTAGTCTTCAGTCAATAGACGTGTGACCACTCTCATACCTTGCTGTTGATCTCTTAGTGTATTTCTTCAGATCAAAGAGATGTGTCGTTCTTAACATTATGTGTATCTGCATCTTCAGCCACACCGTCTTCCGGCTCACTTCAACTACTCCAACAAGGGAAGCATACACCAGAAGGGAGCTATAGTCCCCACTCAACAGTTCCCTACATCAAATGCGCGTGCCCGACATGGACAGCCACAACAACTGCAGGGCCATCGACAAGTCAGCACATGATGCTCACTCCTATGGATGGCGGCCAGATAGGTTGTACCCTCATCTTACTTGTGTGCAACATTTATGGCTTTGTTATTCATCTAAGCATGGAAAATAGATTATCACATTTCACTGTATATTCATGCTGATCTCTTACGGGTCTTGTTCAGGAGTTAACGCTGTTCCATAGTTCAGCTAAGATACTTGTTCTTTAGGTAACGCTGTTCCATAGTTATCATCCATCAGCCAATGCTATCCCACAGGCTGGTGATTATAGTATTATACCACTTCTAGTATTACCTATGTTGTTCTTTAATACTTTTGTGTGCCATCTAGTTAATCTCGAGTACAAACGATACATATTCTGTAGCTTTCATCTGTGTTCTCCCTTTAGTTTTTGAGACCTGTTGCTGCTAGTTAACCCCAGTCCTACTATTTATGTCGTCTCCTACAGGCACTCATTACATAAATCTAACTACTAGTCGTCTTCCATGCATGTCAGATATAATCGCACACACTGATATATCCACAAGAACCTCACGGAGCAGTTTAAAGGCCAATAAACTTGATGTCAATGATACCCAATATGATGGAACATGTAAAGGCAGTTCTTCAGAAGACTTGCAGAAAGATGTTGAATCCTCTTCACGCCACAAGGTCCTTGCTCTAACATGGCCCGTGATATGGGTACAACACCCATATAATGTCCTGGAGTGTATCTACTCTGTTGCAATGCCATGTGCTTAGCATGCTGATCATGCATGTAAATATGTCATGCCTTCCTGTTTTTCAGTACCTATTCCATTCATGATAACATGTTTTCAATTCAAGTACTATCATTCTACTCTATCGCAATGCCATCTGCTTAATTTGGACATCATGCTTCTGAATATCTTATGCATTGTTATTCATCAGTATGTACTTCATCTGTCTACCATACCATGTTTTTTTACATTGAAGTGTTGTTCTAGTGCACTGTTGCAATGCCATCTTAGTTTCCCAATCATACACATGTACGTTGCCTTAGTTTTTTCTGTACGTATTCCGCTATCATACAGTTATACATTCAACTAGTGTTTTTTACTGTGTTGTCCTATCGTATCCGTAGCTCTTACACCATACTCCCTCCGTCCGGATTACATGTTGCCGAAATGGATACAAAAGGATGTATCTAGAACTTAAATATGCCTAGACCCATCCATTTTTTTCCGGATGGAGGGAATACATGTCAATTTGTCATGCCTTTCTATTCTTCAGTACCTATTCCATCTCTCTGTTGTAGCATGTATTATAATTGAAGCACCATTCTTCTATACAAGGCATGCAAGGGGAAGATGACTATGTTAGAATCTGAAGGGTTACAAACCAGGCCTTTGCAAAAGATCCAAACGCCAGGAGATAATAAACCAACTCCAGTTTTTATAGATACTGCTCCAGCACAGAGAAACCCAACTCCGACTGATAATAAGCAGATTCCAGTGGCCAAAGAACTAGTCCGCTCCAGTTGAGCAAAAATATGTCAAGTCCATTCTAAGAAGCGTGTGCGTATCCTTGCATCATGAAATTTATAGCATGCAGATCATATTTTCTACATGTTTCTTACCCATCTCTCTTTTAGAAAATAAGGCTAACATGATAGAAGAATTTCTGCACTGGTATCGTCTGTGAGGAAAGATTTGTCACAGCCCTAGAATTGCTTGTAGCTAATTGCATGAAAGCATTCATGTCATCATGATTAATTCAAATGAATTTGAATTGGGGATGACCAAACCCTAGCACCAAATGAATTCAACTAGGTTCAAAATAAAAATATTTTCAATGAACCCAAAATGGCCTTAAAAATGTCCAAGGCATTTATGGTCTTTGAATTAATCCATATTGTATTTGAATTGGGGCATTTAAATACTATTAATATTTTTAAATGCTCCAACAATTCTGAAAATAGTTAAGGGCCTCTGTAATAATTCATTTAATGCCCACAATTATTTTCAGGATTTATTAAAATGATTTGGGCTATAAACTAAATCAAAACAAAATAACAAAAATAGAAAAGCAGAACAAATGATTGTTAGAGGGAGAGAACTGACCTGGCGCCCACTGGTCCGGCCCAGCACGGCCCAGTCCATCTGGCCGTGCCAGTCGTCCCCTTCCTTTGTACAGAAGGACGCCAGGCGTGTGCCCCTTGCGCGCGGCCACGCGTCTCGGCCACCCCCTACTTCCGCCGCCTCCCCGACGTCGCTCTGGACACCCTGGACGTCGACACGCACCCCCGACCCCTCTCACTCTTCCCCGAGGCCCTCCTCCCCTCTGCTCCCTCTCTCTCGCTCGAACCCGAGCACCATCGTCGCTGCCGCTCGTTGCTGCCGCACCCACCGCCGATGCCTTGCCTCCCTGATCAGTCCAGCACCTCCGCCACCTCGCACCACGCCTCTCCATCAAAGAAAGCTAACGCGGAGGCCCTGTGGAGCCGCCATCGTCGCCATCTTCCTCGTCCCTGTCCGGTGATCGCCGTCGTCGATTCGCCGCACGCAGGACGTCCCCGAGCCCGCTGAGCTTGTCTACTTGACCGCTGTGAGCTCTCCGTCTTTTCCCCCTCGTTATCTTTGTCGTTTGCGACCTCTAGCGTCCGTAACCGCCGTGGCCGAGCTTCCCCTACCGCCGGCCATGTCGCCGTCGTCGTTGCAGCCACTGCAGCTCGAGCCTGAGGGCGTCACCATGCTCAGCATGTCTGCAGGAGCATGAAGCACCCCACCGCTCGACCCGCCGTGCACCACAACGCCGATTCCGAGCTTGACCGAACCATGGCTGCCACAAACCTCATCGCCGGCGTTGATTCCGGCGACCCCCACACCTAACTCCGCCTCCTCTTGATGTGGGCGAGCAAGGGTTATGCCCTAGTGCCCTCAGCGCGTTGACCTGACGCCTCTAGCGCAAATCCGGCGCGCCCCGCCGTGTTCTGTGGTCGCCGCCGGCTGAACTCCGGCGAGGTCGACGTGGTCCCATCATTAGCAGCTAATGACATCGCTAATTAACCCTAGAGCCACTTACAGACGGGCCCCGCTTCCTAATTAACCACGGCTTAGTTTTGTTTAGACTAAACAAACCCCGGAGGGCCCACAGGTCAGTTTGACCTGGCCATGTCACCTGTTGACCGACCCCACACGTCAGCGTTGACTTGCTGACGTGGCTGTTGACCTGACGCCACCTGTCAGTGACCCAGACAGCACTGTGTGACTAACCAGTGGACCCCACTGGTCAGGTTTGACCTGGTCAGCCGCAGTTGACCTGCTGACGTCACAGTGACGCAATGCTGACGCAGTTAATAATTTTCTGGATTTAAAATAATTCAGAAAATTCCAGAAAATAGTATAAACTTTAAAAAATCATAGAAATTAATCTATAGCTCAGAATGAAATAAGTTATATATGAAAAATGATCAGAAAAATCTAATCTTTCCATCTGTACTGGTTTCATGCATGTTTAATCAACTTAACCTTTCTGTTCACATCAAAACATGATAATTTACTTTATAAATTCATAGTTTGAATTTGAATTTGGACATTTGGTTCAAATCAACTCAAATCCTTCTGTTCTTAGCTGCATTAGTACAAATCATAGCATATTGCCATGTCATGATCATGCATCATATTGTCGCATTTGCATTGATTGTGTTCTTCTCTGCTGCCGGTGCTTGTCCTCTCTCGGTAGGCGTATTCCGACGATGAGTTCGATGACACCGATGAAGAGCTATATTATCTTCAGAAGTGCCAGGCAAGCACAACCCCCTTGTTCATTCCGATACAATCCCACTCTCTCGCTCCTGCTCTCTTTTACTGCATTAGGACAACAACGATTCAACTATTACATGCTGCGGTAGTTGAACCCCTTTCCTCTGCATGACCTGTCATTGCCACACTAAATAGATGAAACCCACTAGCATGAGTAGGAATTGTTCGAGCCCTAATGTGCCTACTCATTCATGCTTGTTTGTCATGCCTGCTACTGCTTAGAGTTGAGTCAGGTCTGATTCATCGGGGATGAATTGGAATGTGGTGAACATGTCCTACTGTGTGAGAGCTAAGTGTGTGAACACGATTTGGTAAAGGTAGCGGTGAGAGGCCATGTAGGAGTACATGGTGGGTTGTCTCATTGCAGCCGTCCTCAGGAACTGAGTTCTGTGTTTGTGATCCATGAACAGTTACTACCACACATTGGGTTCCGGTAACTCGACCCCTCTCGACTTATTAATCAACATGATCTCTGTCTAGGAGTTGCAACTAGTTTCTGGTGTTTGTAGGTAGTGCTAGTACTCTACTAAGTGGCACCCGGTACAGGTGGGCTTGGGACAGACTAGGCACAATGGCGCGGTGTACCAAGTGGCCCCCGGATGGTGGGCTTGGGAACCCTGCACACATCGTTTGGGCGCGGTGTACCAAGCAACACCCCGGCCGGATCTCCTTGCGGATGGAACCCGAATAGGCGATAAACCTGGACGAGAGACTTGTGTGGTTAGTCAGGTCGTGGCCGACTCCCTCGCCAGGCTTCCGCTTGAAGGTTGCTGAGATACACGATGTGTACATGGTGGTAAGTGGCGAGAGCGTGTGTGAAGAAGTACACCCCTGCAGGGTTAACATCATCTATTCGAATAGCCGTGTCCGCGGAAAAGGACTTCTGGGTTGCCTGTACAGTTCATAGACAAGTGAAAGTGGGTACTCTAAAACTCGCAAGATAAGCATGAGTGCTATGGATGGCGTTCTCGTAGGGAGACGGGAGCGGATCCATAGTGGTGTATTGTTATGGTGAATATGTGGACTCGTGTGTGCCACCCTAAAAGAGTTACTTGCAGTCGTAGTTTAGGATAGCCACCGAGTCAAAGCTGGCTTGCTGCAGTCAAACTCCACCAGCCCCTTTATTGATACCGATGCATATGTAGCTAGTTCTGATGTATGTCTTGCTGGGTACATTTGTACTCACGTTTGCTTAATTTATGTTTTGGCAGAGAGACTTCAGTCTCGCTAGTAGTTCCGCGTGGACTTCGACGTTTAGCTTGTTACCTCAGCTACGATCTTGTACCCTGGGAAGGGTGTTGTAGATAGTCAGGCTTCTAAGCTTTCTTCATTTGTAGTTGTCTGTACTCAGACGAGTTAAGCTTCCGCATGTGCTTTGACTTGTATGCTCTGAATGTTGGGTCATGAGACCCATGTTTGTAATATCTGGCTCTTCGGAGCCTAATGAATAAATACTTGGAGTCGTAGAGTTGTGTTGTGATGCCATGTTGTATTTACACATATCGAGCATATTGTGTGTATGATTGAAATGCTTGGTATGTGTGGGATCCGACAACCTAGTTGTTTATCCTTGGTAGCCTCTCTTATGGGGAAATGTAGTCTTGTGCTTCCATGAGCCATAGTAGTCCGCTACAGCCCGGTTCACCGAAGTCCTGCTAGCCCAGCACTACTGCTCCGGAACACTTGACTAGCCGGCATGTGATTCACTTCGTTCCTGTGTCTGTCCCTTCGGGGAAATGTCACGCGGTGACATCCGGAGTCCTGCCTAGCCTGCTACAGCCCGGGTTCCCGGAGTCCTGTTAGCCCAGTGCTACAGCCCGGGTTCGCACGCTGCTGACCGACATGCTCGATGTTGATTCATGTATGCCTGTCCCCGTAAGTTAGAGCCACTTTGGGTTCACGACTAGTCATGTCGGCCCAGGTTCTCTGTCATATGGATGCTAGCAACACTATCATATACGTGAGCCAAAAGGCGCAAACGGTCCCGGGCCATGGTAAGGCGACACCCGTGGGAATACCGTGCGTGAGGCCGCAAAGTGATATGAGGTGTTACAGGCTAGATCAGCGTGACTTAGAATCAGGGTCCTGACAGCTTTGGTATCATAGCCTGACTGCCTGTAGGATTACCAAGCCAAACTGGTCGAAGTTGAGTCTAGAAATGCTTTAGTTATATAAGGGAATTGATTGTGGAAGGGAACGTAAGGCTCTTTTTACTTCTTATACCTTATGCCCTTCTGATCTGAGTCACCCTCTTCTTTTCTGCGGGGATTAAGAATAGGCTTCTCATTCTTCTATCAGGATCACGTGTTACTAATTCGTGGACTTATAGGATTGATAGCTTCAAGCTCTAGTTCAGTTCCTACTACTTCCGTGTGTCATTAGGTTATCTCAGAACCTTGATATTGTGATATTAAGTGGTTATGCCACCAATTTGCAGGATGTCTCGAATCTTTTTGAGCATTTACAACCGTTATGCTGTCCGAGTCATCCCAGGTTTCTAAACAATCTGATGCATTTGCAAATCCTTTCCCTCTAGTTTTGATGTTCTTTTGGGCCAGGTTAATCACACTAATTGCTGAGTTGAGGTATTCTATTGCCTCGACATATATGATGGAATTATTATTATGACCCTAGGTGTCTTAGGGGATCATCTAGTAATCTATCCATGATTTGTGTCCCAGTGTGATGATTCTGGTCTTTATTCTGGAAAGCATCCCGTGATGCCATTTAGTTGGTAGGTATTCTATCTCTGGGTTCTTGAACCCAAGATTCAGTCCACTTATCTCATGTTGATAGTGTTGCTAGTTCCTTTAGGATATTAGTAACCTTTGTATTAGTCCTCGAGGTCCGTGGTATTTCCTTCTTCCGAATACTATGAACCGTTTATGTCAGAAGTTCTTGAACCAAAAGATCACAACCAGAGTGCTCGCGACGAGTTCTCGATGCTATGTCGTGACTCTGCCAGTTCTACCTTTCTGCATGGGTTATCCGGAAGAAATATGTTGAACTCGTTCGACATGCTAATCCATGGATCCACAACTCAGAGAATCATATGTTCTTTTGAGTTGTCCCTCTGTAGTTGTATTCTGATCCTTGTCTATCAGTTGATAGTCAAGTTTATGTCATGCATTCGTGTTCTTCGATGCGTACTATCCTTGTGGTCCGTCAAGCCGTTCTATTTCAGAATGACTAGGAGAAACAAACTCCAGAACCTCGTCCATATCTAGGATTGGGTCAAAGCAATTGTATTTCGCAGACCAAAATGCCAATCCAGCTTTTGCTCTGCTCTACCTTGGAGCGTTACCATCTTTATGTCAAGAGTGTCATGAGAATTGCACCACCTCTTATGAATTCTTGACGCAGTGATACTTCTCGCCATCATTATACATTCCTCGGTCCCGTGTTGTCACAACCGGAATACCGACAAGTGAACCGTGATGTGTGAAATCAATACTCTGAGCAACTCGTTGCTTGGTAGTTAATGGCAATACTCTCATTCTTAGCGTGCTGGTTATTGAATCATCATCCTAAGATTGATCGTGCTACCTAGTCCTTATTTTTGGTGCACTCTTCAATCAATGAGTTAGGATTTTGTCAAACCCTTGCTCTGTTGATCATATCGTCTTGCCCTGAAAAGCAAGATTGTTCTCGAGCTTAGTAACATATCGGTGGTTCGTGATTTTCCGAATATCTTCTCAGAAGTATCACCAGGTTGTCACCTAACCGCTATGTTGAGCTCGTGATCAAATGGTTTTCCTATAAACCACTCTTTCTCCAAGAATCTGTGTTGGATACCTTGAGCTAGTTGGTTAAGCTAAACAACAACTTGGAGAGTTGGAAGATGAAAGCTTTCCTGACTTAGTTCTTTCCAAAGGATATCTCTTGTGTATGTGTTTGTTGTAGAAAGATGATTTCTTCATCGATTGGTCCTCGTGATCAATTAATGGACCTATCATCTTAACCAAACTTTGATTTGAGTATGGGATATTATCAAATCAAATCAGAACCAACGATGTTCGTAATGTTATCTTACTCGTGGTTGATTCCTCGAGCATACACCATTACATCTTTTGGTCTGACCAATGCTATCATCATGTTCACATGATGGTGGAAGTCCAGTGATATGGAAATTCCGATGAGTTGCTGTTGAGCCCATCAGCAGCATTTTATCTCCTCCATGATTCGTGTTGAACATCCAGCTAGTGTTGGGAAATTGCGTAAGCATTTTCTTCATGCTCTGTTCGTGAAGTATATGTTTGGATGAAAGTAGTGACTTCCTCGAATTCATGTGCATTTGGTGCAAGTTACCGCAGTGAGTTCGAGAAAGATTGTTTTTGCTTCCTTCAGAATCATCCCAAGTCAGTCATGCATGTGCAAAGTATACTATGGTTTGGTAGATTCATTACCTCCACTCCATATGCATTCCGTAGCACACCAAGCCCCTGATTGACTTGTTCAAGGAAGAGGAGTCTATGCTTGGGATCTAATCCATGGACTTGCGTAAAGACTTCGATATCCTTGATGAGGGTTCCCCACCGGAACTCGGTAGTGTTTCATTGTAAGACTACTATGTGGTGATGCTTGTCTGGGACAGCGTGTTCACATGTGTGTAGCAGAACCAGCTCATGTTTTGGAGCTTGCTATCGTAGTTCATTCCCCGAGAATCTCGCAACGCCATCTCGTCGATTTATGTTGCAAACTTTCATTTTTCTTCCTAGACTCGATGAGTCTGGAACATCCTGACACCAACTAGATCTGAATCTCAGGCAGATATGATGGTTGGAACGTCTCCCAAGAACTATAATTTTGGTCTCTCTGTAACCCGGTAAAGTGGATGTCATGGCCAACACACCCAGCCGGAAGACCTATTATTGTAGTAACTTGATTGAGGAAGTTGGCCACCTCCCCATAAGGATTCCGTAGGATTTACTTCCGAAGTCGATTCCTTGTGGATTCTTTGCGTTCCCGAAGTCCGACCTCTTACTTGATGTTATAGATATCAAACTACCTATAAATGGGTCATGCTAGTACATGAAGGAGAACATTAGAAGCAGAGTGCTAAATGTCTCTCGATCGATCATCCAGATTTTGTTTCCTTAGTGTCATCAAGGTACAATCTGAGAAAGCGTTGTCCTCCTCTGCACCTGCATCCTCCATCGTTATTCATCATGGTAGTACGAGGTGTCACCAGGATCTTGGCATAGATGTTGATAAACCTTGATGAATATGGAAATGCTTAAGTTCTCGAAAGAATGCTCAGTCACTAGGTTATATCCTTGGTATCAACTGGAATGTGCCTTCCATTTGCCGAGTTGTTCTATAACCGTAGTTTCCTTTCCAAACTGAGTATGTCATCCTCTTGAATTCTTTCAAACGATCAATTGTGATTTGCCTCAGGCTGGTATGGATAGTTTCAATGATCTATGGATCAAAAGTAATTCTTTGGCCACTTAAGGGAATAATTCTTCAAGTCACCTCTCCCAAGGTGCCCCGTTACGGGATCATGGCAATTATTTCCTCGCTACCTTGGAACACTCGTCAAATTCTTTCTTCTGTCCTTCCCGATGTGTGTTTTGCCTCTTAGCTCAAGATATGTTTCTACATCTCATTCCATGAATTGATCGTGAGTTGCTCGATCTTCGAGAAGATCGATTCCTGTAGAGTTTCTTTCTGTCGTCGTCGTGTTGGATGAAGTTTTCGAAAGCAAAGACGTCAAGATCAATTTGAAGAAATGAATCAACATCTTCGAGAAATGCAATGGATCGTGAAGATTGTGTTAGCTTTGTGTCCCCTCTGTCTTCTTACCTCACGTCTCGAATATCGGGACGAGATTCTTATTTAGTGGGGGCGAGTTGTCACAGCCCTAAAATTGCTTGTAGCTAATTGCATGAAAGCATTCATGTCATCATGTTTAATTCAAATGAATTTGAATTGGGGATGACCAAATCCTAGCACCAAATGAATTCAACTAGGTTCAAAATAAAAATATTTTCAATGAACCCAAAATGCCCTTCAAAAATGTTCATTATTTATGGAAAAAGGTTAAAACCTTTACCAGAGGTCATGCACATTTTTCCAAGGCATTTATGGTCTTTGAATTAATCCATATTGTATTTGAAATGGGGCATTTAAATATTATTATTATTTTTAAATGCTCCAACAATTCTGAAAATAATTAAGGGCCTCTGTAATAATTCATTTAATGCCCACAATTATTTTCAGGATTTATTAAAATGATTTGGGTTATAAACTAAATCAAAACAAAATAACAAAAATAGAAAACTAGAACAAATTATTGTTAGAGAGAGAGAGAGATAACTGACCTGGCGCCCATTGGTCCGGCCCAGCACGGCCCAGTCCATCGGGCCGTGCCAGTCGTCCCATTCCTTGGGACAGAAGGACGCCGAGCGTGTGCCCCCTGCGCGCGGCCACGCGTCTCGGCCACCTCCTGCTTTCGCCGCCTCCCAGACGTCGCTTTGGATACCCTGGACGTCGACACGCACCCCCGACCCCTCTCACTCTTCCCCGAGGCCCTCCTCCCCTCTGCTCCATCTCTCTCTCGCTCGAACCCGAGCGCCACCGTCGCCGCCGCTCGTTGCTGCCGCGCCCACCGCCGATGCCTTGCCTCCCCGATTAGTCCAACACCTCCGCCACCTCGCACCACGCCTCTCCATCGAAGAAAGCTAATGCGGAGGCCCTGTGGAGCCGCCATCGTCGCCATCTTCCTCGTCCCTGTCCGGTGATCGCCGTCGTCGATTCGCCGCACGCAGGACGTCCCCGAGCCCGCTGAGCTTGTCTACCTGACCGGTGTGAGCTCTCCATCTTTTCCCCCTCGTTATCTTCGTCGTTTGCGACCTCCAGCATCCATAACCGCCGTGGCCGAGCTTCCCCTGCCGCCGGCCATGTCGCCGTCGTCGTTGCAGCCACTGCAGCTCGAGCCTGAGCGCATCACCGTGCTCAGCATGTCTGCCGGAGCACGAAGCACCCCACCGCTCGACCCGCCGTGCACCACAACGCCGATTTCGAGCTTGACCGAACCACGACCGCCACAAACCTCGTCGCCGGCGTTGATTCCGGCGACCCCCGCACCCAACTCCGCCTCCTCCTGATGCGGGCGAGCAAGGGCTATGCCCTGGTGCCCTCAGCGCGCTGACCCGACACCTCTAGCAGAAATCCGGCGCGCCCGCCGTGTTCTGTGGTCGCCGCCGGCTGAACTCCGGCGAGGTCGACGTGGTCCCATCATTAGCAGCTAATGACATCGCTAATTAACCCTAGATCCACTTACAGACGGGCCCCACTTCCTAATTAACCACGGCTTAGTTTTGTTTAGAATAAACTAACCCCACAGGGCTCACAGGTCAGTTTCACCTGGCCACGTCACCTGTTGACCGACCCCACACGTCAGCGTTGACTTGCTGAGTGGTTGTTGACCTGACCCCACCTGTCAGTGACCTAGACAGCACTATGTGACTGACCAGTGGACCCCACTGGTCAGGTTTGACCTGGTCAGCCGCAGTTGACCTGCTGACGTCACAGTGACGCAATGCTGACGCAGTTAATAATTTTCTGGATTTAAAATTATTCAGAAAATTCCAAAAAATAGTATAAACTTCAAAAAATCATAGAAATCAATCTATAGCTCAGAATGAAATAAGTTATATATGAAAAATGATCAGAAAAATCCAATCTTTCCATCTGTACTGGTTTCATGCATGTTTAATCAACTTAACCTTGCTGTTCACATCAAAACATGATAATGCACTTTATAAATTCATAGTTTGAATTTGAATTTGGACCTTTGGTTCAAATCAACTCAAACCCTTCTGTTCTTAGCTACATTAGTATAAATCTATTGCCATGTCATGATCATGCATCATATTGTCGCATTTTCATTGATTGTGTTCCTCTCTGTTGCCGGTGCTTGTCCTCCCTCGGTAGGCGTATTCCGACGATGAGTTCGATGACACCGATGAAGAGCTATATTATCTTCAGAAGTGCCAGGCCAGCAAAACCCCCTTGTTCATTCCGATACAATCCCACTCTCTTGGTCCTGCTCTCTTTTACTGCATTAGGACAACAATGATTCAACTATTACATCCTGCGGTAGTTCAACCCCTTTCCTCTGCATGACCTGTCATTGTCACAGTAAATAGATGAAACCCACTAGCATGAGTAGGAATTGTTTGAGCCCTGATGTGCCTACTCATTCATGCTTGTTTGTCATGCCTACTACTGCTTAGAGCTGAGTCAGGTCTGATTCATCGGGGATGAATTGGAATGTGGTGAACAGGTCCTACTGGGTGAGAGCTAAGTGTGTGAACACGATTTGGTAAAGGTAGCGGTAAGAGGCCATGTAGGAGTACATGGTGGGTTGTCTCATTGCAGCCGTCCTCAGGAACTGAGTTCTGTGTTTGTGATCCATGAACAGTTACTACCACACATTGGGTTCCGGTAACTCGACGCCTCTCGACTTATTAATTAACATGATCTCTGTCCAGGAGTTGCAACTAGTTTCTGGTGATTGTAGGTAGTGCTAGTATTCTACTAAGTGGCACCCGGTACAGGTGGGCTTGGGACAGACTAGGCACAGTGGCCCGGTGTACCAAGTGGCACCCGGATGGTGGGCTTGGGAAACCTGCACACATCGTTTGGGGCCTGGAGCGACACCCCGGCCGGATCTCCTTGCGGATGGAACCCGAATAGGCGATAAACCTGGACGAGAGACTTGTGTGGTTAGTCAGGTCGTGGCCGACTCCCTCGCCAGGGTTTCCCTTGAAGGTTGCCGAGATACACGATGTGTACGTGGTGGTAAGTGGCGAGAGCGTGTGTGAAGAAGTACACCCCTGCAGGGTTAACATCATCTATTCGAATAGCCGTGTCCGCGGAAAAGGACTTCTGGGTTGCCTGTATAGTTCATAGACAAGTGAAAGTGGGTACTCTAAAACTCGCAAGATAAGGGTGAGTGCTATGGATGGCGTTCTCATAGGGAGACGGGAGCGGATCCATAGTGGTGTATTGTTATGGTGAATATGTGGACTCGTGTGCGCCACCCCAAAAGAGTTACTTGCAGTCGTAGTTTAGGATAGCCACCGAGTCAAAGCTGGCTTGCTGCAGTCAAACTCCACCACCCCCTTTATTGATACCAATGCATATGTAGCTAGTTCTGATGTAAGTCTTGCTGGGTACATTTGTACTCACGTTTTCTTAATTTATGTTTTTGCAGAGAGACTTCAGTCTCGCTAGTAGTTCCGCGTGGACTTGACGTTTAGCTTGTTACCTCAGCTACGATCTTGTGCCCTTGGCAGGGTCTTGTAGATAGTCAGGCTTCTAAGCCTTCTTCATTTGTAGTTGTCTGTACTCAGACGAGTTAAGCTTCTGCATGTGCTTTGACTTGTATGCTCTGAATGTTGGGTCATGAGACCCATGTTTGTAATATCTGGCTCTTCGGAGCCTAATGAATAAATACTTGGAGTCGTAGAGTTGTGTTGTGATGCCATGTTGTATTTACACATATCGAGCATATTGTGTGTATGATTGAAATGCTTGGTATTTGTGGGATCCGACAACCTAGTTGTTTATCCTTGGTAGCCTCTCTTATGAGGAAATGTAGTCTTGTGCTTCCATGAGCCATAGTAGTCCGCTACAGCCCAGTTCACCGGAGTCCTGCTAGCCCAGCACTACTGCTCCGGAACACTTGACTGGTCGGCATGTGATTCACTTTGTTCCTGTGTCTGTCCCTTCGGGGAAATGTCATGCGGTGACATCCGGAGTCCTGCCTATCCTGCTACAGCCCGGGTTCCCTGAGTCCTGTTAGCCCAGTACTACAGCCCGGATTCGCAGGCTGCTGACCGACATGCTCGATGTTGATTCATGTATGCCCGTCCCCGTAAGTTAGTGCCACTTTGGGTTCACGACTAGTCATGTCGGCCCGGGTTCTCTGTCATATGGATGCTAGCGACACTATCATATACGTGAGCCAAAAGGCGCAAACGGTCCCGGGCCATGGTAAGGCGACACCCGTGGGAATACCGTGTGTGAGGCCGCAAAGTGATATGAGGTGTTACAGGCTAGATCGGTGTGACTTAGAATCGGGGTCCTGACAAGATTCTTGCAGGAATTCTCAGTGCTCCAATGCAGATGTAACTACCTGTTGTATATCACTATATTTTTACATCAGCGTGTATTTTGTTAATCGGCGTGAATCCAACCTTTATCTGATCTAAATTTAGTTGTAGCAAAATGTATTATTAAAGGCCACAATGTTGATTTTTGTAAGGAAAACTGCCTGGTAGTTTTGCATCCTGAGCTGCATGAGGGTACTATCTCATATCAGTGGGTTACAATACTTTGGTTCTGCAGTGGGTTTTGAGTGTTTTTTACTGAGTTGTCCTGTCGTATCCCTAGCCCTTACATCATACTCCCTCCGTCCGGAATACATGTTGCAGAAATGGATAAAACTAGATGTATCTAGAACTGAAATACGCCTAGACCCATCCATTTATTTCCGGATGGAGGGAATACATGTCAGTATGTCATGCCTTTCTATTCTTCAGTACATATTCCATCGCTGTTGTAGCATGTTTTATAATTGAAGCACCATTCTTCTATATAAGGCATGCAAGGGGAAGACAGCTATGTTAGAATCTGAAGGGTTACAAACCAGGTCTTTGCAAAAGATCCAAATGCCAGGAGATAAGAAACCAAGTCCATTTTTCATAGATACTGCTCCAGCATAGAGAAACCCAACTCCCGCTGATAAGAAGCGTGTGCGTATCCTCGCATCATGAAATTTTATAGCATTCTGATCATATTTTCTACATGTTTCTTACCCCTCTCTATTTTAGAAAATAAGGTTAAATGATAGAAGACTTCCGTCATTGGGATTGTATTCGAGGAAAATATCTTGCGGGAATTCTCTGTGCTCCAATGCTGATGTAAGTACCTGTTGTATATCACTATATTTTTACATCAGCATGTATTTTGTTAATCGGCATGAATCCAACCTTTATCTGATCTAAAATTAGTTGTAGCAAAATGTTAAAGGCGCCAATGTTGATTTTTGTAAAGAAAACTGCCTCGTAGTTTTGCATACTGAGCTGCATGAGTGTACTATCTCATATCATGCACATTACTGAATTGTAGTGCTGCTCTGGTTGCCCGTTCATTCATTGTGTCAATGTTGCTTTCATATTACCTTACCTGGCTGATGATAGCTGTGCCATATTGTGTTAATTTGGTGTTGGCTAGTTGCCCAAACGTTCGTTGTGCCAATGTTGCTTTCCTATTATCTGACTTGGCCAATGATAGCAATGCTAGTGTGTTAATTTGGTGCAGGCTGCTGAAGATAAGAAGACAAACTCTGAAAACAACAAGGCAACCCCTTTGTTTCTTTCCAATAAATCTAGGCCAGGTAATATGCCAATAACTCATGATTAATCTGTTTGGTTCCCCTCCTAATTTATGTTATGATGCAGTGGTCAAGACACTCTCCACTATGAATAATACAAGCCTGCCAAAATCGCCATCTGAATCTGTTCAGTATCCTTTGTCTCGAATGCAATGAAAAAAAATGTATATTTTTGAACCAATTAATGGTTGAAGCAATGATGGAAATGGTGGAGGAATCAGAGGTGCAGAGTCGTGCGACACAACAACTGATCAATGTTTTCAGAGACAGTGTAGCAAAGCAGCAAGAACTTGCCCACATGCTTATGGGCGTCATCCGTGCTGAGGTTTCAGATTGTGACGTTGTAGATCGTTAGGTTCTGTTCATTTATTTGCACTGGCATCAATCTTTGATTGCCCAGTGGATGTAATTTCCTGTAATATATGCTGGATGTGCAACGTTTTTCCCTGTATGCCGTACCTTTGCTTGATCGGTTTTGGTCCTGTGCATAATTGCTCGTTGTAATGGGCTCGAATTATCTAATTTGGCGTAAAGACATGTACGAACTTTAGTTGGCCCATTAAGTTAATGGGCCGTTACCAGGCCGAAAGTTAATGGTCGGCCCTCTTAACTTCCGGGTCGTTAACATGCCGACATCGAAGCGGGCAACAGGTGGGCCCAATTGATTTCACGGGCCGTTAACAGGCCGTTACTAAGTTCGGGCTACATATGGCCCAACTATACTATGGGCCTTTAGCAGGCCGAAAGAGACAGCGGGCTTGTACTGGACCATGAAGAGCATGGGCCGCCATGAGGCCGACAGTCAGGTCGTATTGTAAATGGCCCAACTGTGTTGTGGGCCTTTTGCAGGCCGAAAGAGAAACTGGGCTGGTATTGGACCATGAAGGGCATGGGCCGTTAAAAGGCCAAAACTCAGGTCCGACTACAAATGGCCCAACTCATTTATGGTCCGTTAACAGGCTGAAAGGCACACAGGGCCGGGAATTGGCCCAACACTTAAATGGGTCGCTAAACGACCAAAACTCAGGTCCGACTACAAATGGCCCAACTGATATATGGGCCGTCAACAGGCTGAAAGACACACCGGGCCGGAAATTGGCCCAACACTTAAATGGGTCGCTAAAAGGCCGAAACTCAGGTCCGACTACAATTGGCCCAACTGATTTATGGGCCGTCAACCGGCTGAAAGACACACCGGGCCAGAAATTAGCCCAACATTTAAATGGGTCGCTAAAAGGCCGAAAGATGTACATAGTGAAAATTGGCCCATTCATTGAATGGATCGTTAACAGGCCGAAATCTCATCGGGCCGATATTGAACCCAAATATATAGCGGGCTGTTATCGGGCTCGAACTGACGATGGGCTACAACAATGTCAAATCTTTAACGGGCCATTGACGGGCCGAATTTGCACATCTCGTGACACAAGTAGGCCTTATATGGGCCGGCCTGCTAATTTTTACTGGCCTGACCTTTTTCACCGGAATGGGCCACTGTTGGGCCGTGCCATGTGTCGACCTATCATAGGCGCCTCCTGTCCAATGAGCGGATGACATCTGTCCCAATAGTGGGGCAACACGTGTTTCCTTTGGCCAATGATGATTTTACACGTGGAAAATCCCCATTGGTCCAGGCTATTAACGGGTTATCAGATCCAAAACCGGACCCGACAGCTTAACGGCGTTCCGTTATGGTGGATGCCACCTGCCGGTCACCCTTGACGAAAGCACTTTTGTGACGCGCAATTTATCGTCATGGAAGTGGACACTTCCTGATGATAATTTTGGTAATGTCATGGAACACTTCTACGACAGCACAGGTATGACTATCTTGATTCTGTCATAAAATCGTCATGGATGTACATGCATGACAGAAAACGTGACCTACTCTGACAAACACGTATCATCACGGAAGTGTATTTTTTTTGTAGTGTCGTCCCCTTCCCACCGCTTCCCGGGTGTCTGGGCCGTGCGTGCGCGTCGCCGGCGCACGGACCCGTAGCCGTGCTGCGTGTCACCTCACCCCCTCCATCTAGAGCTCTTCCATGTGGCTATAAGTAGAGCCCGCGAGCCCCTCGCAGTCCACAGCGCCTCCTCAAGCCCCCTCTCATCCCCGGAGCACCTCTTTGACCCACACCATCGCCACGGCCGCCACCTCGGGTCTTGCCTGATTCCGGCGATGCCGCGTCCCTCTCGCCGTTTCACCTCCACCACTGCCTTCCCCAAGCTCTGGCGAACCTCTCCATGGCCTCAGCCTCTCCTCTTTCCCACCGTAGCCCCACCTCATCGGAGGCCGAAGCCCTTCTCCGCCGCAGGCCCTGTAGCTCACTCTCTGGTGATCCTCGGCAGCAGTGACCACCACCCGGAGATGCGCCACTCGCCACTGGTCGTCTGGGTAGGTCGGGCGTCGCGAACGGTGCCCGGAAGAGCGCCGACGATCGCCGTCGAGGTGGCGTCCTCTCTCCGCCAGGAGCGCGCCCGAGCGTGAGGTAGAAGAAGGCCAAGCCAGGCGGGCCCCACCTGCGCGCGGCCCCTACCGGTCAGCCTCACCCGCGTTGACCCCGCCTCGCCACGTCGGATAAGTGGTGGCACCCAGCCGCGAAACCGTTTCCACGCGCTGAAAATGTATTCCCCGTGAGTACGTTTCCCAAGTCAGAAAACATATTCCCTTGGCACTTCGGCTCAAAATACGTTTCTCTTTGCAGAAAGCGTATTCGGCCCAAAGGCGCGTTCAGTTTTTCCCCAGGGGCCTCTTTGCTGAAAAAAATTCACCGATAGGTCCCTGAGCTTCAACCCTTCGTATCTCGACAACCGTAGCTCCAAATCAGGTGATTCCAAAGCCCACATCTTCATTTCGTCGAGCCCGTTCTGATGGAATAATTTTCACCATCTTTGCACATTCTGAAAATGACCATTTTGCCCTTGCCCGTAAACAGCCCCCTCCGAGAGATAACTGTTTCCGGCAAATCCTTCCGCGATCGCTTCGCACTTCTTCCCGAAGTATTTGTCGACCCCCAGGCAAGCCACCCTCTTATCATGAGCCACGAACTTGCATGTTGACTTTGCTTGCACCTCGTGTGTGTGTTTAGTTGCAGTAGTTTCCTGTCTGTTTCGTCTGTTATTATTTCAGTCATGCTAAATAGTTTTGTTACCTGCCTTGCATGCTTGAGTTTTCATGAAAGAGTTGACATGCTAGTTTGATGTTGTTGCCCCTGTTTAGTTTCATGTTAGTAGTATCGATGTTATGATTGTTCTGTTGCGCTGCTAAGATTGCTAGTACCTGGTATTGCCATGTTTCACAGGTTATCATTGTTAAATTGAAATGCTTGATGTTTTGTTACTGCATCGGTATGTTGCATGTTAGTTGTTGCATCCATGTTAATAATGCTCGCATGATGATTGATGATGGAGAAGTTAATAATATGACTTAATAACAAACCTCCTCCGTCATCACTGGGATATCATAGTGCCACCCAAATCGAGCATTCTCCAGTGCAACCACATTTACCTTTTGGGGAGGTCCTAGCTGGGTCTATTGTCATGCCTCTCGCCGGTACCTCCCGCGATTGAAGGTTATGGGCACGCGCTACCCTGATCAGGTAGGCGGACATAACCTTGTGCGCTCATTTTTGTTTTTATGGTACCTTGTCCCCGTTTGGGACCGTTTTGCCACGACGGTGGCCGTTGGTGTCTTTGGGAGACACGGGACCACCCAGGACGGAACCCCAAGGGGGTGTTGGTCGGAGTGGCCGAGAGAGTGTCATGGTAGTAGCTCGGTTTTGTCGGAACGCCGTGGTCTGGACGTATGGGTGTGCGAGGCCATGGGTTCCGTGGTGTGGGTACAGTGCGCTACCTCTGCAGAGTGTATTCAATCTATCGATAGCCGCGTCCTCGGTCATGGGCACAAGTTCGTAGTAGGTCACACTATCATGTCTTGGTAGAAATGGAGGATAAACCCAAAATAACTAAGTTGATGAATACTAAAAGAATGTGATGAATTGGACTATGAGACAGTCGTGAGTAATCACGATGATGAGTTGGTATGATCACGAGACGAGGTCTCGGTGAGTGTTGAACCAAGTATGGTTCCGTTGGTGATCCGTGCAAGATCATCGCTTGGTTGCGAGGCAACCCACTGGTAAGAGAGTCCGAAGGACTCAGTGCACAAGTTTGGTTGCATTGCATGAGTGGTAAGTTGTTATTTGCATTTAAGGAACCATGGTAGAACATGAGATGACTGCATAAAGGTAACATGTTATGTTTGCATTGGATATGATTGGTAGTTTATTTTCAGCATAGTTTCATGATGCCATGCCATGTTGATACGTCTCCAACGTATCTATAATTTTTGATTGCTCGATGCTATATTATCTACTGTTTTGGACATTATTGGGCTTTATTATCCACTTTTATATTACTTTTGGGACTAACCTATTAACCGGAGGCCCAGCCCAGAATTGCTGTTTTTTGCCTATTTCAGAGTTTCACAGAAAAGGAATATCAAACGGAGTCCAAACGGAATGAAACCCTAAGTCAAGGAAGCTTCGAGGAGGCCACCTATTGCTCCACCGACGCGCCCTCCACCCTCGTGGGCCCCCTGTTGCTCCACCGACGTACTCCTTCCTCCTATATATACCTACGTACCCCCAAACGATCAGATACGAAGCCAAAAACCTAATTCCACCGCCGCAACCTTCTGTACCGACGAGATCCCATCTTGGGGCCTATTCCGGAGCTCCGCCGGAGGGGGCATCGATCACGAAGGACTTCTACATCAACACTATAGCCCCTCCGATGAAGTGTGAGTAGTTTACCTCAGACCTTCGGGTCCATAGTTAGTAGCTAGATGGCTTCTTCTCTCTTTTTGGATCTCAATACAATGTTCTCCCCCTATCTCATGGAGATCTATTCGATGTAATCTTCTTTTTGCGGTGTGTTTGTTGAGACCGATGAATTGTGGGTTTATGATCAAGATTATCTATGAACAATATTTGAATCTTCTCTGAATTCTTTTATGTATGATTGGTTATCTTTGCAAGTCTCTTCGAATTATCAGTTTGGTTTGGCCTACTAGATTGATCTTTCTTGCAATGGGAGAAGTGCTTAGCTTTGGGTTCAATCTTGCGGTGTCCTTTCCAAGTGACAGCAGGGGCAACAAGGCACGTATTGTATTGTTTCCACCGAGGATAACAAGATGGGTTTTTTATCATATTGCATGAATTTACCCCTCTACATCATGTCATCTTGCTTAAGGCGTTACTCTGTTTTCATGAACTTAATACTCTAGATGCATGCTTGGATAGCGGTCCATGAGTGGAGTAATAGTAGTAGATGCAGGCAGGAGTCGGTCTACTTGTCTCGGACGTGATGCCTATATACATGATCATACCTAGATACTCTCATAACTATGCTCAATTCTGTCAATTGCTCAACAGTAATTCGTTCACCCACCGTAAAATACTTATGCTCTTGAGAGAAGCCACTAGTGAAATCTATGGCCCCCGGGTCTATCTTCATCATATTAATCTTCCAACACTTAGTTATTTCCTTTGCTTTTATTTTACTTTGCATCTTTATCATAAAAATACCAAAAATATTATCCTATCATCTCTATCAGATCTCACTCTCGTAAGTGACCGTGAAGGGATTGACAACCCCTTATCGCGTTGGTTGCGAGGAGTTATTTGCTTTGTGCAGGTACGAGGGACTCGTGCGTAGCCTCCTACTGGATTGATACCTTGGTTCTCAAAAACTGAGGGAAATACTTCGCTTCTTTGCTGCATCACCCTTTCCTCTTCAAGGAAATCCAACACAGTGCTCAAGAGGTAGCAACAGAAGAATTTCTGGCGCCGTTGCCGGGGAGGTCTACGCAGAAGTCAACATACCAAGTGCCGATCACAATCCCTTATCTCCCGCATTACATTATTTGCCATTTGCCTCTCGTTTTCCTCTCCCCCACTCCACCCTTGCTGTTTTATTCGCCCCCTCTTCTTTTCGTCCTTCTGTTTGCTCATGTTACCATGTGCCTTCTTTTTGCTTGCATCTTCGCTTGCAAAAAGTTTATGGATCCTCATCCACTTGCTAATCTCTTTAAGAGATCCAATTATGATGAACCTATTGCTAGTGAGTTTTGTGCACTAGATTATCTTTATGAGGTTTTGCTTGAAATTCGTGAATCTGAAAATTGTGATGAAGTGTTGAAAGAAGAAACTTATGAAGTGGTTCACGATAGATCTTTGAATAGGAAGCATGATTGCAATGATGTTATTATAAATTCTATTAATGTCAATTGTGCTAATAATATGCAAAACCCTAAGCTTGGGGATGCTAGTTTTGCTATGTCCACGACTTGTTGCAATGATCATGATTGGGGTGATTCTTCTTATGATCTTGAAAATTTATTTAAGCCCCATGATGAATATGAGATTGATAATAATGTTTGCAATAATATTGAAAGTGGGTTTGGAAGAGTGTCGACTTTAGATGCCACATATTTGGAGAATGTTCAATCTTATGATATTTTTGATAAAAGTGGGTTTGGAGAGGTCATGACTTTAGTTAATGTTAAACCCACTATTTTGGAAGAGTGTCAACTTTACATGCATGTGGATCATGTCGAGAATATTGTATGTGATAATTATATTATTGAATTTGATAATGATCCTACATGTAATTATTATGAGAGAGGAAAATATTGTTATAGAAATTTTCATGTTACTAAATCACCTCTCGTTATATTGAGATTGCTATTGTTCCTTTCTGCTTCCTTGCATATGCTAGTTTTTGCTTGCTATGATAATTTGTTTTTCTATAAGATGCCTATGCATAGGAAGTATGTTAGACTTAGATGTGTTTGTCCCGTATTTCATGATGCTCTCTTCGCGCTTCAATTCTTGTCTTTTATGCAAGCATCATTAAAATTATCAATGCCTAGCTAAAAGGCTTTAAAGAAAAGCGCTTGTTGGGAGACAACCCAATATATTTCCTTTCGGTCGTTGAATAAATATTTGTTCTAGCCTCTGGTTAGATGTGTTTTTATGTTTTAATTAGTGTTTGTGCCAAGTTAAACCTATAGGATCTTCTTGGATGATAGTTATTTGATCTTGCTGTAATTTCCAGAAACTTTCTGTTCACGAAAACAATTGTTAAAAATCACCAGAACGTGATAAATAGTGATTCCAATTGCTGCTGATCAATAAATTTTTTTCCTAGGTCTTCCTATTTTGGCTGATTTTTTGGAGTACCAGAAGTTTGCGTTAGTTACAGATTACTACAGACTGTTCTGTTTTTGACAGATTCTGTTTTTCGTGTGTTGTTTGCTTATTTTGATGAATCTATGGCTACTAAAATAGTTTATAAACCATAGAGAGTAGTTTATAAACCATAGAGAAGTTGGAATACAGTAGGTTTAACACTAATATAAATAAAGAATGATTTCATTACAGTACCTTGAAGTGGTCTTTTGTTTTCTTTCGCTAACGGAGCTCACGAGATTTCTGTGGAGTTTTGTGTTGTGAAGTTTTCAAGTTTTGGGTGAAAGATTTTTGATGGATTATGGAACAAGGAGTGGCAAGAGGCTAAGCTTGTGGATGCCCATGGCACCCCCAAGATAATCTAAGGACACCAAAAAGCCAAAGCTTGGGGATGCCCCGGAAGGCATCCCCTCTTTCGTCTACTTCCATCGGTAACTTTACTTGGAACTATATTTTTATTCACCACATGATATGTGTTTTGCTTGGAGCGTCTTGTATGATTTGTGTCTTTTCTTGTTAGTTTACCACAATCATCCTTGCTGTACAAACCTTTTGAGAGAGCCATACATGATTTGGAATTTGTTAGAATACTCTATGTGCTTCGCTTATATCTTTTGAGTTATATAGTTTTGCTCTAGTGCTTCACTTATATCTTTTAGAGCACGGTGGTGGATTTGTTTTATAGAAACTATTGATCTCTCATGCTTCACTTAGATTATTTTGAGAGTCTTAAATAGCATGGTAATTTGCTTAAATAATCCTAATATGCTTGGTATTCAAGAATAGTAAAAACTTTCTTATGAGTGTGTTGAATACTATGAAAAGTTTGATGCTTGATAATTGTTTTGAGATATGAAGATGGTGATATTAGAGTCATGATAGTTGAGTAGTTGTGAATTTGAGAAATACTTGTGTTAAAGTTTGTGCTTCCCGTAGCATGCACGTATGGTGAACCGTTATGTGATGAAGTCGGAGCATGATTTATTTATTGATTGTCTTCCTTATGAGTGGCGGTCGGGGACGAGCGATGGTCTTTTCCTACCAATCTATCCCCCTAGGAGCATGCGCGTAATACTTTGCTTTGATGACTTGTAGATTTTTGCAATAAGTATATGAGTTCTTTATGACTAATGTTGAGTCCATGGATTATACGCACTTTTCTTCCTTCCACCATTGCTAGCCTCTCTAATACCGCGCACTTTTTGCCGGTATCATACACCCACCATATACCTTCCTCAAAACAGCCACCATACCTACCTATCATGGCATTTCCATAGCCATTCCGAGATATATTGCCATGCAACTTTCCACCGTTCCGTATATTATGAGACGCTCCATCATTGTCATATTGCTTAGCATGATCATGTAGTTGACATCGTATTCGTGGCAAAGCCACCATTCATAATTCTTTCATACATGTCACTCTTGATTCATTGTATCCCGGTACACCGCCAGAGGCATTCATATAGAGTCATATTTTGTTCTAAGTATCGAGTTGTAATTGTTGAATTGTAAGAAAATAAAAGTGTGATGATCTTCATTTTTAGAGCATTGTCCCAAGTGAGGAAAAGGATGACGGAGACTATGATTCCCCCACAAGTCAGGATGAGACTCCGGACGAAAAAAAAGAGGCCATAAAAAAGAGAAAAGGCCCAAATAAAAAAATAAAAAAGAGAGAAAAAGAGAGAAGGGACAATGTTACTATCCTTTTACCACACTTGTGCTTCAAAGTAGCACCATGATCTTCATGATAGAGAGTCTCTCATTTTGTCACTTTCATATACCAGTGGGAATTTTTCATTATAGAACTTGGCTTGTATATTTCCAATGATGGGCTTCCTCAAAATGCCCTAGGTCTTCGTGAGCAAGCGAGTTGGATGCACACCCACTTAGTTTCTTTTGTTGAGCTTTCATATACTTATAAATCTACTGCATCCGTTGCATGGCAATCCCTACTGACTCACATTGATATCTATGGATGGGCATCTCCATAGCCCGTTGATACGCCTAGTTGATGTGAGACTATCTTCTCCCTTTTTGTCTTCTCCACAACCACCATTCTATTCCACATATAGTGCTATATCCATGGCTCACGCTCATGTATTGCGTGAAGATTAAGAAAGTTTGAAAATGTCAAAAGTATGAAACAATTGCTTGGCTTGTCATCGGGGTTGTGCATGATTTAAATACTTTGCGTGGTGAAGATAGAGCATAGCCAGACTATATGATTTTGTAGGGATAACTTTCTTTGGCCATGTTATTTTGAGAAGACATGATCGCTTTGTTAGTATGCTTGAAGTATTATTATTTTTTTGTCAATATTAAACTTTTGTCTTGAATCTTTCGGATCTGAATATTCATACCACAATTAAGAAGAATTACATTAAAGTTATGCCAAGTAGCACTCCGCATCAAAAATTCTATTTTTATCATTTACCTACTCGAGGACGAGCAGGAATTAAGCTTGGGGATGCCTGATACGTCTCCAACGTATCTATAAATTTTTATTGCTCCATGCTATATTATCTACTGTTTTGGACATTATTGGACTTTATTATCCACTTTTATATTACTTTTGGGACTAACCTATTAACCGGAGGCCTAGCCTAGAATTGTTATTTTGTGCCTATTTCAGAGTGTCGCAGAAAAGGAATATCAAACGGAGTCCAAACGGAATGAAACCTTCGGGAACGTGATTTTCTCACTGAACATGATCCAGGAGACTTGGACCCTAAGTCTAGGAATCTTCAAGGAGGCCACGAGGTAGGGCGCGCCTACCCCCCCCCCAGGCGTGCCCTCCACCCTCGTGGGCCCCCTGTTGCTCCACCGACGTACTCCTTCCTCCTATATATACCTACGTACCGCCAAATGATTAGATACGGAGCCAAAAACCTAATTCCACCGCCGCAACCTTTTGTACCCATGAGATCCCATCTTGGGGCCTGTTTCGGAGCTCCGCCGGAGGGGGCATCGATCACGGAGGGCTTCTACATCAACACCATAGCCCCTCCAATGAAGTGTGAGTAGTTTACCTCAGACCTTCAGGTCCATAGTTAGTAGCTAGATGGCTTCTTCTCTCTTTTTGGATCTCAATACAATGTTCTCCCCCTCTCTTGTGGAGATCTATTCGATGTAATATTCTTTTTGCCGTGTGTTTGTTGAGACCGATGAATTGTGGGTTTATGATAAAGATTATCTATGAAAAATATTTGAATCTTCTCTGAATTCTTTTATGTATGATTGGTTATCTTTGCAAGTCTCTTTGAATTATCAGTTTGGTTTGGCCTACTAGATTGATCTTTGTTGCAATGGGAGAAGTGCTTAGCTTTGGGTTCAATCTTGCGGTGTCCTTTCCCAGTGACAACAGGGGCAGCAAGGCACGTATTGTATTGTTGCCATCGAGGATAACAAGATGGGGGTTTTATCATATTGCATGAATTTATCCCTCTACATCATGTCATATCGCTTAAGGCGTTACTCTGTTTTCATGAACTTAATACTCTAGATGCATGCTTGGATAGCGGTCGATGAGTGGAGTAATAGTAGTAGATGCAGGCAGGAGTCGGTCTACTTGTCTCAGACGTGATGCCTATATACATGATCATACCTAGATACTCTCATAACTATGCTCAATTCTGTCAATTGCTCAACAGTAATTCGTTCACCCACCGTAAAATACTTATGCTCTTGAGAGAAGCCACTAGTGAAATATATGGCCCCCGGGTCTATCTTCATCATATTAATCTTCCAACACTTAGTTATTTCCTTTGCTTTTATTTTACTTTGCATCTTTATCATAAAAATACCAAAAATATTATCCTATCATCTCTATCAGATCTCACTCTCGTAAGTGACCGTGAAGGGATTGACAACCCCTTATCGCGTTGGTTGCGAGGAGTTATTTGCTTTGTGAAGGTACGAGGGACTCGCGCGTAGCCTCCTACTGGATTGATACCTTGGTTCTCAAAAACTGAGGGAAATACTTCGCTACTTTGCTGCATCACCCTTTCCTCTTCAAGGGAATCCAACGCAGTGCTCAAGAGGTAGCAACACATGTTTTGATTCAACTTATGCCATGCTTTGATATGCCATGTTCTGATTGAAATGCCAGGCTATGTTTTGTTGTTGCCATGTTAGAAGTAAGTTGATATGCCATTGCCATGCTTAGTTTCTGCTATGATGTAGGTTATTGCAGACGCTTGGTTCTTGCTTTGTCATCTATTTATTTGGATGCTATGTATTTGGTTGTCTTGCAAGTACATTCAATGTACTGACAAGGCGTGTCATGCCAGTTTTGTAGGTCGTATCCGAATTGTTCTCTTGTTCCGTTGTGCTAGGCCGTAATCTTGCCAGTCATGTGAGTTGTGGAGCCCCGCCAGAGTTGTTATGCCTCCAAACCAGGACTTCCGCCGCCATTCAAATAGACTTGCACTGCCATTTAAATAGCCTTAGGGCTGTGCCAGATAATTGTATTCATCAATGATGTAATCATATACACATGTATTTGATGAATATTATTGTACCTGGAATGCTGTATCATGGACCTGTCGTGCGTCAGGTGTTATCCTGGGCTGACGTGCGAAGGCCCCCTGCTCCATGCAGATCGGGGTGCCACAGGAGATGGTACCAGAGCAGCCAGGCTGCCATAGGTTATCCTAGCATTAGATCACCGCTCCCATTAAACCATAATGACCCTAAGGGATTTGACTCATCCCTGGCATCCGGCATGGCCACTGTTAATCAATAGGTGGCGCAGTCGGGACCGACACGTCCTCACCCCGCTGTCCCCGCCTAGTTATCCGTGGAACGAATAGCAACCCAATGCTTTCTTGTCGGCCACACCGCTTGCCCTTCGCCATTAACAAAAAGGGGCCACACCATGCGGGCATGTCCCGCATAGCTCCCTATAAAAGCCCCATTTCCGCTAGCCGTATAGCTCACTCCTCAGTCAGCCATGTTGTCGGTGTCAAAACCGGCGGATCTCGGGTTGGGGGGCCCGAATTGTGCGTCTAAGGTCGATGGTAACAACAGACAGGTGACACGATGTTTACCAAGGTTCAGGCCCTTTCTATCGAGGTAATACCCTACTTCCTGCTTGATTGATCTTGATGAATATGAGTATGACAAGAGATGATCTACCACGAGATCGTAATGGCTAAACCCTAGAAGCCTAGCCTGTATGACTATGACAATGAGTATCCGCCTATCTGGACTATGCTCTCCAGTTTATATGTACACCGGAGAGATCTAGGGTTACATGGAGTCGGTTACATAAAAGGGAATCTACATAATTGATCGCCAAGCTTGCCTTCCACGCCAAGGAGAGTCCCGTCCGGACACGGATGTGGTCTTCGGTCTTTGTATCTTCAGAGCCCATCAGTCCGGCCCATAGTTAACAGGCCGGACGCCCGAGGACCCCTTAGTCCAGGACTCCCTCAGTAGCCCCTGAACCTGGCTTCAATGACGAGGAGTCCGGCGCGCAGATTTGTCTTTGGCATTGCAAGGCGGGTTCTCCTTCCCGAACTCCAATGATAGTCTTCGGACGTAATAATAGTATCCGAACCTGTTCACATAATCCGCAGAGAGTTTAAGATTCCACGAGTCCAATCTGCTGACAACGGTGCGTGACATAACATCACGTCTGCCCGGTCATTATTTCGAACCGTTTTTCATCAGCCGCTCCGTGTTTCGAGACACAGTTACCATTGGCACATCTTGTCGACGCAGAGATCGTGTCCCCTTATTGCGGGATTCTCATCAATGCGGGTGCAGATAATCCAACTGTGTCGTTTACACAGCCCTTGGGAACAAGCGAATTTAGTGGCGAGTGGGGAAGCAGTTTACGCTTCGGGTAACTCTTTTGTTGGTGTCCGAGGTCGTATTCCTCGGATGCCAGGACATGCGTCCATCTGTCGTTGAGCAGATCCTGATCAGCTTGAAGCTGTTGCTGTTTCTTTTTCTGGCTCCTTGCAGTGGCTATTAGCTATAGCTTAAAGTGCTCCTGCTCGAGAGGTTCCTCATCCTCCGAGGGTGGACAATAACTACCGTCCTCCAAGTCTTCATTGATGGCCTGATCTTGAGGGCTAGCGTTCCCGTCTTCCCGTTCGCCTTGTTTGGATGTTGGCTTAGTGGGGTCTTCGTTGTTGTCGTCAGCATTATTCGGAGTAATATTATGTCCTGTGCGGCGTCGCTGTCGTCGGCGTTTTTTTGCGTTTCGGGGGGGGGTGTCCTTAATGGGATGTATCTCCTTGTCCCCGTTATCCTCTTTGGGTGTATCCACCATATATACGTCATACGAGGAGGTAGCTGTCCAGCGCCCTGTACGCGGTGGCTGTTCTGCCTGCTCCTCTCCGTCATCGTCGTCCATACCGTCGATGTCTTCGGAGCCGTATTCCAACATGTCGGTTAAGTCCTCGAAAGTGGCAATGAAGTGGGTGGTCGGTGGGGAGCGAAATCCCTCATCATCAGCCTCCAGTGCGGACCGGATATAGTTCGGCTGTGAGTCACTTGTTAGGGAGAGGCTCTTTAATGAGTCTAGCACATCGCCCAGGGGAGAGTGTTGGAAGATGTCTGCGGCGCTGAACTCGAAGATTGATAACCGATCGAGTTCGGTATCCGCACTCTCGCGTGGTTCGGAACTTATCACCGGAGACAAGTCCAGAGTTCCAGTGACGTAGATATCACATGGAGCTGAATCTGTGTGCGGCTCCAACGCCGAGGAGTCAGCAGCCACCGTGGCGGGGTGTAGCTTCCCATCCTTAGGTGACGCGATTTGCTCTGGATCTAAGGCCGGAGTAGTCACACGAGCTATCTCCTGGATGGGGTCCGATGACAGGTTTAAACCATGTTCATCGGAGGAACGGGGAGCAGTTGCCGCGGTCTCGAATCCGTCGACGATCAAGTCTCCACGGATGTCTGCGACGTAGTTCAAGCTTCCGAATCTGACCTGACAGCCAGGGGCGTAGCTATCGATCTGCTCTAGATGGCCAAGCGAGTTGGCCCGCAGTATGAAGCCGCCGAGCACGAAAATCTGTCCGAGAAGGAAAGTTCCCTCTTGGACAGCGTCGCTATGAATGGTTGAAGGAGCCATTAACCTCTTGAGGACGACACAGTGGAACTCTCAATGAAAGCACCAATGTCGGTGTCAAAACTGGCGGATCTCGGGTAGGGGGTCCCGAACTATGCGTCTAAGGTCGATGGTAACAGGAGACGGGGGACACGATGTTTACCCAGGTTCGGGCCCTCTCTATCAAGGTAATACCCTACTTCCTGCTTGATTGATCTTGATGTATATGAGTATTACAAGAGTTGATCTACCACGAGATCGTAATGGCTAAGCCCTAGAAGCCTAGCCTGTATGACTATGATAATGAGCATCCGCCTATCCGGACTATGCTTTCCAGCTTATATAGACACCGGAGAGATCTAGGGTTACATGGATTCGGTTACATAAAAGGGAATCTACATAATTGATCACCAAGCTTGCCTTCCACACCAAGGAGAGTCCCGTCCGGACACGGATGTGGTCTTCGGTCTTTGTATCTTCGCAACCCATCAGTCCGGCCCATAGCTAATAGGACATAAACCTGGCTTCAATGACGAGGAGTCCGGAGTGCAGATTGGTCTTCGGCATTGCAAGGCGGGTTCTCCTTCCCGAACTCCAATGATAGTCTTCGGACGTAATAATAGTATCCGAACCTGTTCACATAATCCACAGAGAGTTTAATATTCCACGAGTCCAATCTGCTGACAACTACGCGTGACATAACATCACGTCTGCCCGGTCATTATTTCGAACCGTTTTTCATCTGCCGCTCCGTGTTTCGAGACACAGTTACCATTGGCACGTCTTTTCAAAGCAGAGATCGTGTCCCCTAATTGCGGGATTCTGATCAATGCAGGTGCGGATAATCCAACTGTGCCGTTTACACAGCCCTTGGGAACAGGCGAATTTAGTGGCGAGTGGGGAGGCGCTTGCTATTCGCGGCCTTTATAGGGGGATAAGGATTCCCTTTGTTCACCCACACCATCCTTTTCTCCGTCCTTTCGTCCTCGAGCACCAACGCCCAAGTTCTCATCTTCTTCCACCTTTCGGAAAGCACACAGCCATGTCCGGATCTGGAGGCCAAGGCAAATGGATGGCCTCTTCCGTCAAGGAGAGGGACATCGTCCAGCTTCGGGTGGCCGGGTATTTGGCGAAAGAAATCGCCCATCATTTGCCGGCGAAGGGGCAAATCATGCCCACCCCAAAGCCCTCCGAAAGGGTGGTTTTCCTCCCTCACTTCGTCCGCGGACTGGGGTTTCCACTTCACCCTTTCGTCCGTGGATTGATGTACTATTACGGGCTAGATTTCCATGATTTAACCCCAAACTCTTTTCTCAACATGTCGGTGTTCATCACCGTGTGCGAGGCCTTCCTCCGCATTCATCCCCACTTCGGCCGATGGCTCAAGACCTTCAATGTGAAGCCGAAGGTGGTGAATGGTAAGCACACAGAGTGCGGAGGTTCCATGGTGAGCAAGATGCCCAACGGCACATGGCTCAAGGGCACGCTTGTGGACTCCGTCAAGGGGTGGCAGAAGCAGTGGTTCTATATCACGGAGCCGCGTGACTCCACGTGGGCGGCGGCTCCAGAGTTCCAATCCGGAGCTCCCATGCGGCTCACCTCCTGGGTACAGAAGGGCCCCGACTGGTCCTCAACGGAGGAACTGATAGCGCTGTAAACGCGCATTCAGAGCATGGTGGTAAAAAATGTCAAGATTGTCGACGTGATCCAAATAATGCTGGTCCGTCTAATCCTCCCATGCCAGGACCGAACTTTCTCCCTATGGGAATTCAATTCGGAGAAGCAACGGACCCTGAGGAGGCTCTTCGATACTACGCACGTAGATGCCTGGAAGTTGCTCGTTAAGGGCAACGAGACGCCGCCGGCCCTGGATTCGGACCGCGGGCATGACCACACCAATTCCGCCAGCGCGGTAAGCTTTCAATCCTCAAGGTGTGTCTTTCTACTTGATTGTCAAGGAGGACATCTAATCTTTGTTGTATACATATATATTTTTTAGGAGTGGATCGGGAGAGCAGAGCAAATCAAGAGTTCGGCTCCGCTGCCCGAAGAGCAAGTCATCCCGTGCCTGACGGAGATGCTGGTGCCGGCGCCCTATCAGCCGCTGGAGAAGAAGGCCAAGAAGAAGGCCAAGGGGGCCAAAAGCGGCCCCCGCCGCAAAGGCGTTTCAGACGTGATGTCCGAAGACGAAGAAACCCTCTCCTCCACCGCCGAAGGCGATGATGACGAGGAGGAGGCGGAGGAGGAGAACAACCCTCACCCTAAGGAGGGGAAGAGGAAGAGGGCTGGCTCCACGAAACTAGGGGCAGGGACGCCCAAGAAGGGGAAGGGCTCCCTCGTGGTTAACACCTCGTGGGACGTCGAACACAGTCCGGAGCATCGGCCCCGCCCTAGGCTCCGGTCCGAATCGTAAGTACTACGACTCACGCATAGCCATATATCCGGCCTCTCCTCTTCATTGTATTGACATGGTTAATCATATTATTACAGTCCGGCCCATGACAACATCCAGCGTTCCTCATCTGGAGGTTCGTTGGATCCAAAGGAGATGGCCAGCGAGTCACCACCGACCGCTCACTCCCCTGAGGCCGGGGGCGACGAGGAAGTGCGGTCCCGAAGGACCTTCCCAATCCGGGGAGGGATTCAGGAGGCTCCAGAAGGCGAAACCTCCATCCCTGGGCACCAGGGGGATTCAGTCCCCCTGGAGTCTGGAAGTGGGGGCCGTCCTCAATTCGGCCCTCAGCCGGACATGGTTTCGGAGACCGCAATGGCTCCGGAATCCGGAGCGCATCCTCCTTTGAAAGAAGGAAGCGCACCAGTTCCACCGATGACCCCTGTCCAACCAGGGGCATCGAATAAGCTGATGGAGGTGCTACGAGGCGCTTCCATCGTGGAGGAGCATCGTGTCCTTATGGGCACAGTGATTGAGCGGATTCAGTTCACCGAAAACGGACTGACCGAAGCCTGCCGCAGCCTGCTAACAGGTTTCGAGGTAAGCAACACAAAGAGAGAAAATTCCACTGTAGTCAGTATCCCCTGAGACACTGTCCGGTGTTCGGAAAGAAAGGCCGGACAGAGGATCAATCATAAAGTGCAGTGAGCTAACAAAGTTTAAATGACTACGCAGGCGTCACTGCTAGCTGCGGCTGCGCATACTGCCGAAGTTTCTGGCCTGAAACAAAGACTGGGGCAAGCCGAGGACGAGCTCGGCGAGGCAAAGAGGCAACTCCAAGAGAAGCAAGGTATGCTGCGGCTGGCTATATATGCAGAGATAATAAAATGATATGTAGTGACCAAAGGGTCGTGATGTGTGCAGGAGCTGCGACCGAGGTCGAGGCCCTGAAGAAGGCCCTGGCCGAACCTGAGGGGAAGGCAGTCCAGGAGCAGGCCACTAGTAAGAAGGCCGAGGCCTGGGTTAAAGAGGCCCAGCGAGAGCTCCAGGATGCTGTAAGGAAGTGCGAGACCTTGGAGAACAAGGCGTCGGCCCGAGAGACCAAACTCACCAAGGCTCGTCAAAGCGCAGAAAAGGCCAAGAGCGAGGCCCAGAGCGCCCTCCAAGAGGTCCAGGAGGCCAGGAAGATTGCGGCGGGTAAGGCATTCAGTATGCAAAGAAAGTATGTGAAGAGAAAGTATCTTTTACTAACCCGAATTCGGAGTTCTCCAGGAGCCTTTGCCGACCTGCCCCGCAGTGTAACCGATGCCACGGAGTTCTTCCGGGCCGAAGAAGGGAAGTCCGCGGAAAAAGCGTTCTGGTCACAATATCTTGTGCCAGAACATCCAATGGCCTTCAGCGATCAGCTCAAGCAGCTGGTCGAGCTGCACCGGGCGGCCGAACTGGCCATGAAGGATTTAATAATCCGGTTGTGGCCAGCCGAAGCTATACCCGGCAGATACTTCAGCCTGGTGAAGCGGCTGGTGGATGCCTGCCCTCAGCTAGAGGTCGTCAAGCGATCAGCCTGCATCGAGGGCGCGCGGATGGCCTTCGTGCGAGTCAAGGTGTGGTGGGCGAAGATGGACGCCGTCAAGCTTGTGAACAAGGGGCCGCCCGAAGGCAAGGAGTACCACACACCTGAGCGGTACTTTGGGGACGTTCTAGAGGGGTCCCGCCTTGTAGCGGCGCAGTGTTCGAAAGATGAAATATTCGAATGAATATGTTATGATTGGCCCTGCCATGTATAATGAGACAGAGTTGGCATGTAATATAAGTTATGTTTTTTAAATACCTCTTGTGTGGCCGTGTTATATGAAATCTGAGGGTTTTCCAGTCGTCGGCTTCTGCCCTCGCGTAGGTAGTACAGAGGTGTTCGGGATGGTTTCTAAACAATCTTGATCCAATTGTATGGTCCTTGAAGGAGTTGTTTAGCACAACGAACCAGGCAATCGGACTATACGGCGTTAACGCCCTCACTTATCCATAGGAGTTTGACAAAGAAAATTGTTGGCGTAGCCCCTAGTATGGGACTAGGGTGCTACAGGCGCCCGATCGGAGAGTACCGGTCCTTCGCGTAACGCGGCAAAAATCTCCAACGATTTGCGACCTCCGAACAGCTGGCCGACTCTCGCATCATCATGATAGTCAGTTTTCGGCTTTCTCTACTGAGGTGCTCATCCGGATGAACCAGGGCACAATCGCAGTAGTTCTCCCTTTACTACCTTAGCCGATGTAGCAGAACGTAAAGTATAATGCTAAATTCGGGGTGCCGAACTTATCGATGTAACAGGAGATGGGAGACGGGGGACACGATGTTTACCCAGGTTCGGGCCCTTTCTATTGAGGTAATACCCTACTTTCTGCTTGATTGATCTTGATGAATATGAGTATTACAAGAGTTGATCTACCACGAGATCGTAATGGCTAAACCCTAGAAGCCTAGCCTGTATGACTATGATAATGAGTATCCGCCTATCCGGGCCATGCTCTCCAGTTTATATAGACACCGGAGAGATCTAGGGTTACATGGAGTCGGTTAAATAAAAGGGAATCTACATAATTGATCGCCAAGCTTTCCTTCCACGCCAAGGAGAGTCCCGTCCGGACACGGATGTGGTCTTCGGTCTTTGTATCTTCGCAGCCCATCAGTCCGGCCCATAGCTAACAGGCCGGACGCCTGAGGACCCCTTAGTCCAGGACTCCCTCACATGTCCCTGCAGAGAAGCCGAGCTAGCAACACCCCGGCCATGACTCGCGCTCTCAAAGCTCCCATGTTTCACAGCCGCACCTTTGCCGTCAACCATGCTGGCTTTCCACCTCTTCTCACTGAGATGCTCACCAAAGCCTTTGGCCGTAATGCTAGCCCCGATTACCTGGTGTTCCAATTGGCACCCGTCCCTCACCTTCATCGCTATGATGCTAGAGTGCACATCTGCCCAGGTCCCGTAGCAGATGGTCAGCCCTTCGTTTTTCAAGGCAGAGCCATGCCCACTACTGATTTGGCTATTCAGGCCGCTGCTGTGGAAGCTATGCTATACCTCCAAACCAAGTTCCCGCATGTGGCAGCGAGGCGGGAGTTCTGCTTTTTTCCCGTGGTGACAAGAGCAGGAATTCAGCCTCCTACCACTGATCTGGGAGATGACCCAGCAATCGCTCGCCTGGTGCAATATATCACTGCCCAGGGGATGATGATTTCCAAGATGCTTGCCGAGTTTAGAACTTTGGACAACCATGCAGTACGAGTTGTCACGGAAGCTTATCGTGAGGCTCGTAAATTTGCATCCCAAGCCGTTCACCCAGCTCCATCCGAACCAGTGCTACCCTCTCAGCCTGTGTTGTGGCCTCGGCCAAACATCATCACCCACGACTCCTTCAACAAGGATCTTTACTGAATCCACCAACAGCATTTGCTTGGATCAATTTCAGCCACACCCCCAGTAGTCGAACCCCAACCCATAGTGCTGTCGGACGATGAAGATGGAGATTGGCTCAGTCTTCGTCCTCCCGAAGATCCCCAGCAAGGCCAGTCCTCTGCATGACCTCAGTCCTACTGTGAGATGATTCTGCGAGTAGGTCAGTCAGCATGTTCATCCTCGATATGAGGATAGAACTATGTACCCCGGAGTGAGTAGGTTCGTTTAGCGCGTAGCGCGTTCGTGCTTGTTGTCTGTTGGTACCGTTTGTAGCCCGTAAGACGTGTTTATGTATGCTTTCTTGCTTTTGGTTTTTGTGTTGTTTTTGCTTGTCTCTCTGCCAAGCAGAAATGTTTGGCAGGGTTGGCATTGTGTTTCTAACAAGATTTTAATCAGTACGACACATACACTAAAAACAACATTGACTTGTCTTGAGTCTATAATAAATGCGCGCTGGTGTAGGTATATACCCACTAGCATTAAAACACCTTAGAATGAATGTCTGGTGTGTTTTTCATTGCATGTTTATTGCATCTGTCTGTTTGCTAGTTTAGATTATATTGCATACTGCACGCACACCCGGTTCACCCACGAGTACATTCGGGCAGTAATCGGGGGAATGCAAAGTCATATATCCTTCTCTATCTGTGCATACTCCGTGTGCCGGATTTCCAAACCCAAAGCCTCGCAGAGGCATTTCCGTCTGGCAGTTCCTCGTCTCTAATTCTTTTTCTCGATTTTGTTTCCGGAGGAACACTGCCAATTTTATTTCACTCAATCCAGTACATCTACCCCAATAAACATTTCAACTCCGATTCTACCTCGACACCTACTTTTTCGTGGAGCAACCCGTGAAATTTTTCCATACCCCAGTGTGCATCCTGAGCTGGCGCAGCCACCTCACCTGCATCTGGACCCCACCACCACCTCACCTGCAAGTCGCCACCACCGCTCCACCGCATCTCGCTGTTACTCCGCCGGCACAAAGAGATGGAGGATCAAGCGTGGCGGAGGACCACCCTGTGCACCATCTTCTCTCGCACCTCGAGCCACCGCACCGAGCCGCGCATTGTTCCGAGCTCGATCATTCCTGATGAGAATCAGCAGGAGGATCGACGATCCGATCAGCATGCCCAGCAGCGCCGCGAGTAACAACGGTAGCGCCACCAAGAATACCTCCTCACCGAAGGAGCTCGGCTCGATCTCTCCCAAACCGAAGAGGTAGTAGAGTGGCATTGTGTTGGTGTGTTGGAGGAGAGCCGCACTGCCGTTTGAATAGCCCAACCACGGTGTACGGTGAGCGAGGTCCAGGAGAACCGCTCGCCGCTCGATCACCGGCGTCCAAGAGGCGAATCCACGAGCAGTGCCGACAAGGTGCTGGCCCGCGACGTGAGTGCTCGCTGCACCGACTCGGTGCACGCCGCGCACTACGACACTAGGGTCCTCATCGCCCTAGGAGCTAGATGCGCGCTGCGCCAAGCCGCACGCGGAGCAGCGACGAAGAAGAAGCAGCAAGCTGGAGGTAGAAGAAGGAGGCTGCCAATGGGCCCTGGACCCATGCATGTGTCAGCGGGTGAAACCACTATTCATTGGGGTGCATCCAGCATTTTTCGGGAGTCTGATCTCGAGAGCCCCTAGCCATGGAGGTAACCCTGTTTGCCCATATCTTTCGCTAGGTGTACCAATTATCGGTGCCCCAACTCGTTGCAATCTGACCAAAGGGTTAAAATTAACCCAGAGGTTTTTCCCGGAGTGTTTGTCTTTTCATTGATGTTGGAACTCTAGGAATCTTGAGGACGAGATTCTTTTTAAGGGCGGGGGGAAGAGTTGTAACAGCCCCAAAATTGGGTTATCTATTTTTGTGCTGTTAATCCTTCCTGGCAATAATTTTTTCAAAATTTCTCCTGAGTTTGCTGGATGACTCTGAGAATTTTTGTCATTTCCAACCTTTCAAAACCTTTCTCATGTCTTTTTCAGTGGGCAAGACCTCATCTGCATCATCTCAAATCTTCTCAAACCCTAATTCCAAATATTTGGAATTTGAATGTGCCTTTTGTGAATACAAAGGAGTCATCATTTTCCTTGATCTGTTGATCATTCCATCTATTGCAAGAGACCCTCCTATCCTCCTAATCCTTGGATATGCAAAAATAATACCAAGTCCCACGCAATATTTTTGAATTATGATTTATTCCTTTTCTTGCCTTTCTGAGGAATAAAATCCAAAGGCATATCTAATCCTCTCCTAAATTCATGGAAATTTGTGGAGATGATATTTATGCCTAATCCTAGCTCTCGCAAAAATATTGGTCACATTTAAATAAGGAAAATTGCCTTTTCTTATTTTAAGCCAATATTGCATTTCTGCCATTTTCCAAAGGAGCTACCATTTTTATGGCAAGGAAATTCCCAAATAATTTGTGGAGCTTGTCCTTGCTATATCTTCACCCTTTTCATCCTTAGCTCATGCTCCACAGTTCAAAAATTTGGCACATGATCCAATGCAAGTTTCTGCCTTCTCTGAAATTGTGCAAAGGAAGTGCTTCATTCCTAATTCCAATTGAGCTCAAATTTTGCAGGGTGTTTATCATTGATAAATAACCCATGGATACCAAAAATCAGATCAATCCCTTCATCTTAGCTCCCTGTGCAAATTTTCAAAGTTTCTCACGAGATTGCAACTTTCTGAAGGAAGTACCTTCATAGAGTTTCCAAATGGGATGAAGCTTTTCCATCTTCTCAAGTATCTCAAATAATTAGACTCCACCTAAATTCAGTTCAATTCATTGAACTATGTGAGCACAGGAGCAATTATTGGTTTCTGTCCAAATTTTCAGTTTGTGAAGCAAGTATATTTTATCTTGCTCCATTATGGCGGAAAATATGCCCAAGCCTTCTTCTATCCATATAACCCACCTAGACCAAATTTTGGATCATTTCATGTAGCCAATATTTTACTGGATTTTTCCGAAGTTTCTGTTCAGATGTGATGCTTGTGAAACAAGTACCAATTTGGCAAGTCCATTTGGTATGATCTTTTTGAAGCATGTAGATATGACCAAATCAGGAAGCTTTTCCAAGTTTTAGCCTAATCCAACACTCCTAGTGAGTGCTTCTTCATCATTTGCTTTCTGGGTCAGATTTGGTAGTTGCACTGCAACTATGCTTAATCCTTGCCCAAATCCCCTCCAACTTCCCAGGACCACAGTCCTTGCTACCCTAAACCTCCTAGACATCAATTTTAGCCCTTAACCACTCTGGTTTGATAACCAAGATGTGGCCAAGTTTGCAACAGCAAACTTGTCGAGCTCGTGTCCCTCTGCTCCCTACACCTCTGCCGGTGCCATCACCTCATTCTTAATTAATGAGCCTTGGAAGGACTCCGCTGATGACAAGGTTTGGCACTTAGTTGACGACCAGAGCGTGCGTTGTCCATGGTGACCACGGGCAATGCTAGCCCAAAACGGTGGTCTAGCCACTGTTGGCAACAGCAACGCCACTCCAGCCGGTTCTAGCTTGTCCCCGAGTGTCACACAGCTCCCCCTCGACGTCCTCTTCCCTCTGGACAGCTAGCCTCTTCGTTTGCTTCCTTGTTGAGCCGTCGTCGTCGCCGCATAGTTCCTGTCCGTGAGCTCGTCGTCGTTTCCTCGCTTCTGTCTGCTTCCCCCTCTTGTCCCCGAGCTCTGCTCGACTCCGTGACCCCCTGGCACTCGTCCGCGTCCCCCTCGTCGGCTTCCCGCCACTTCCCGGGTATCTTGGCCGTGCGTGCGCGTTGCCGGCGCACGGACCCGTAGCCGTGCTGCGTGTCACCTCGCCCCCTCCCTCTAGAGCTCTTCCCCGCAGCTATAAGTAGAGCCCTTGAGCCCCTCACAGTCCACAGCTCCTCCTCAAGCCCCCTCTCATCCCCGGAGCACCTCTCTGACCCACACCATCGCCATGGCCGCCGCCTCGGGTCTCGCCCGATTCCGGTGATCCCGCGCCCTTCTCGCCGTTCCACCTCCACCACTGCCTTCTCCAAGCTCCGGCGAACCTCTCCATGGCCTCGGCCTCTCCTCTTTCCCACCGTAGCCCCACCTCACCGGAGGCCGAAGCCCTTCTCCGCCGCAGGCCCTGCAGCTCGCTCTCTAGTGCTCCTCGGCGGCAGCAACCACCACCCGGAGATGCGCCACTCGCTGCTGATCGTGTGGGTAGGTCGGGCGTCGCGAACGGTGCCCGGACGCGCTGGCGATCGCCGTCGGGGTGGCCTCCTCTCTCGGCCAGGAGCGCGCCCGAGTGCGAGTTACAAGAAGGCCAGGCCAGGCGGGCCCCACCTGCGTGCGGCCCCCACCGGTCAGCCTCACCCGCGTTGACCCCTCCTCGCCACGTCGGATAAGTGGCAGCGCCCAGCCGCGAAACCGTTTCCACTCGCTGAAAACGTATTCCCCGTGAGTACGTTTCCCAAGTGAGAAAACATATTCCCTAGGCGCTTCGGCTCAAAATACGTTTCTCTTTGCAGAAAGTGTATTCGGCCCAAAGGCGCATTCAGTTTTTCCCCCAGGGGCCTGTTTGCTAAAAAAATTCACCGATAGGTCCCTAAGCTTGAACCCTTCGTATATCGACAACCGTAGCTCCAAATCAGGTGATTCCAAAGCCTATGTCTTTTTTTCGTCGAGCTTGTTCTGATTGAATCATTTTCACCATGTTTGCACATTCTGAAAATGACCATTTTGCCCTTGCCCGGAAACAGCCCCCTCTGAGAGAGAACTGTTTCTGGCAAATCTTTCCGCGATCGTTCCGCACTTCTTCCCGAAGTATTTGTCGACCCCCAGGCAAGCCACCCTCTTATCATGAGCCCCGAACTTGCATGTTGACTTTCCTTGCACCTCGTGTGTGTGTTTAGTTGCAGTAGTTTCCTGTCTATTTCGTCTGCTATTATTTCAGTCGTGCTAAATAGTTTTGTTACCTGCCTTGCATGCTTGAGTTTTCATGAAAGAGTTGACATGCTAGTTTGATGTTGTTGCCCCTGTTTAGTTTCATGTTAGTAGTATCGATGTTATGATTGTTCTGTTGCACTGCTAAGATTGCTAGTACCTGGTATTGCCATGTTTCGCAAGTTATCATTGTTAAATTGAAATGCTTGATGTTTTGTTACTGCATCGGTATGTTGCATGTTAGTTGTTGCATCCATGTTAATAATGCTCGCATGATGATTGATGATGGAGAAGTTAATAATATGACTTAATAACAAACCTCCTCCGTCATCACTGGGATATCATAGTGCCACCCAAATTGAGATTTCTCCAGTGCAACCACATTAACTTATGTGGAGGTCCTAGCTGGGTCTATTGTCATGCCTCTTGCCGGTACCTCCCATGAGGGAAGGTTATGGGCACGCGCTACCCTGATCAGGTAGGCGTACATAACCTTGTGTGCTTGTTTTTGCTTTTATGGTACCTTGTCCCCGTTTGGGACCGTTTTGCCACGACGGTGGCCATTGGTGTCTTTGGTAGACACGGGGCCACCAAGGACTGAACCCCAAGGGGGTGTTGGTCGGAGTGGCCGGGAAAGTGTCATGGCGGTAGCTCGGTTTTGTCGGAACGCTGTGGTCCGCACGTATGGGAGTGCGAGGCCATGGGTTCCGTGGTGTGGGTACAGTGCGCTACCTCTTCAGAGTGTATTCAATCTATCGATAGCCGCATCCTCGGTCATGGGCACAAGTTCGTAGTAGGTCACACTATCAGGTCTCGGTAGAAATGGAGGATAAACCTAAAATAACTAAGTTGATGAATAATAAAAGAATGTGATGAATTGGACTATGAGACAGTTGTGAGTAATCACGATGATGAGTTGGTATGATCACGAGACGAGGTCTTGGTGAGTGTTGAACCAAGTATGGTTCCATTGGTGATCCATGCATGATCATCGCTTGGTTGCAAGGCAACCCACTGGTAAGAGAGTCCAAGGACTCGGTGCACAAGTTTGGTTGCATTGCATGAGTAGTAAGTTGTTATTTGCATTTAAGGAACCAAGGTAGAACATGAGATGACTGCATAAAGGTAACATGTTCTGTTTGCATTGGATATGATTGGTAGTTTATTTTCAGCATAGTTTCATGATGCCATGCCATGTTTTCATTGAACTTATGCCATGCTTTGATATGCCATGTTCTGATTGAAATGCCATGCTATGTTTTGTTGTTCCATGTTAGAAGTAAGTTGATATGCCATTGCCATGCTTAGTTTCTACTATGAGGTAGGTTATTGCAGACGCTTGGTTCTTGCTTTGAAACCTGTTTGTTTGGATGCTATGTATTTGGTTGTCTTGCAAGTACATTCAATGTACTGACCTGGCGTGTCATGCCCGTTTTGTAGGTCGTACCCGAACTGTTCGCTTGTTCCGTCGTGCTAGGCCGTAATCTTGCCAGTCCTGTGAGTTGTGGAGCCCAGCCAGAGTTGTTATGCCTCCAAACCAGGACTTCCGCCGCCATTCAAATAGACTTCCACTGCCATTTAAATAGCCTTAGGGCTATGCTAGATAATTGTATTCATCAATGATGTAATCATATACACATGTATTTGTTGAATATTATTGTACCTGGAATGTTGTATCATGGACCTGTCGTGCATCAGGTGTTATCCTGGGCTGACGTGCGAAGGCCCCCTGCTCCATGCGGATCGGGGTGCCACATGTTTTGGCCACATGTAGTCGATGGTTGTCCTACACGACACTCGATACTCGTGTGTGACACTTTCTGTGGGCCCGCGAGGTCGTCGTCCATCACTTTTACAAACCGCCGATAGTGAGGTCAATTTGACCAGCAAGGTAGAATCTTTTTTGTTTGTGTTATGGTGGTATATATTACGCGTCGAAGAGGTGGGAGGGGACTAGCATATATACTATACGTATGCGTCCGTGAATAAGTACACCTCACTCAGTGTCGGGACTTTTCTGTTTCCGAGGCACGTGCCACATCAAAATTGTGAAATTGGCTATTCAAACATCACACAACACCTTTTTGGGCCACATGCATATCCTAGCTAGGACACTCACGTGTGATGCTTCCATCTGTGGGCCCACGAGGCCATCGTTGATGCATGCATTCATGCATCACTTTGACCTACATCGGGAGAGGTTGATTAATTTCACCATCGATGAGGATTCTTTTGGGTTGTGTTGAGGATATAGACCTGGGGGTCACCCGCCAGGAGGGCCGGGTTACTCCAAGGATCATTACCAGAAGCCCGGAGCTAAGTTTCAGGATAATGGGCCAGAGATGGGCTGAGACCCGGATATGGCTTAAAGCCCGTAGTTACAATCATTGTTATAGTAGACTTGTAGTGTAAGGCAAGTATTGTTTAGAGTCCGAGCCGGACACTCTTATGAGCCGGCCGGGACTCTAAGGGCTGCTGGGCGTCAGCCTCCCTATATAAAGGGACGACCCGGCAGCGGTTTAGGGGCGACAACGATCTCTCCGAGAGCCGGGCATAGCTGTTTAGCTCCCTGGCGATCGTAACCCTAATCAATAACACCTCGAACTGGACGTAGGCTTTTACCTTCACCGTAAGGGGCCGAACCAGTATAAACCCTCGTGTTCCTTGTCCCGCATAACCCCTTCAAGCTTCCTAGTTGCGATGGCTCCACGACTAAGTCCTAGCCCAAGGACATCTGCCGTGACAATTCCACGACAGTTGGCGCCCACCGTGGGGCCAGCGCACGGTGGATTTGAGTTCTTGAAGGGCAGCTTCGAAGGGCTCAAGGGATACGCTGTGGGCCGGATGACCAAGAGTCGTCGCGGCAAGCTCTACATCGACGATGCGGACTGGGGCCCCGACGCCGGCTCAGTGGAGTACGGGTACCGGGTCCCCTTTGGCGGAATTCATGTCTTCATTGGCAAGGTTGTGAGCCGGGCCCCGAGCCGGATCTCTGCGCCGATCTCATCGAAACGGCTCAGCGCGCGCGACCCGCCCGGGCCCGGCCTGCCTTAAAGCGCGCTTTTGTAGGATGCATCCACGGAGGGCCCTCGGATCCATCTGGGACTGGGGATGAGGCGGCCACCGGCTCTGACGGCGAGTCGGCCACTGATGAGTCAAACTCGTTGTACCAACTTCAAGATGGCAGGCTCATGAGTTATTCCGATGGCGACAGTATTCCGGACCTCTTTGAGCCGCCAAGTCAGGTTGGAGTTTTTATGGCTGGTGCACAGCCTGTTCAGAACCCCGCTGCCGGATTGGGAAACCCGGTGCCTTCTCCGGCTCAGGTGCTGATGGATCTCACGGACAAGATGACGGCCCTGTTAACCGCCACGGTTGACCCGGCGGATCAAGCCCAGCATGATGCGGAGGTGGCACAGTTGAAACTGGATTTGATAAAAGCTAAAGAGGATCTTGCAGCAGAAGGAATCAGGCTGGCTGCGGAACGGGCGGCTCTCGATGCCCAGACTCAGCTGATTCAGGCGCAGTCCTTCCAACTCACGATGGATCAGAACGCGGCCAATGAGGTCATGAGAAGGAGGCATCAAAAGGCTCAATCTCGACTCCCGCCGGTCTACGATCCGCGCAACCTCTTCAACACGCCAGGTGCAGGGTCCAGTCACCCGCCAGGGGTCGTAACACCCGGGTCTGGACCCCTTGTCCAACCACGAATGATGGGACCTCCCCAGGGGCCCCCCGCCCCGCCTCAGTATGTACCAATACCCCCGGGCCATTATAATAACCCGCTGGAGAACATGATCGCTGCAGCGGCACGGCTGGCGGCTCTGCCCGTTGATGGCGACTCTCCGACGGCTATTGAGACCCGCCGGGTCAGAGAACTCCTCCAGACAGCACTGGCGCAGCAGGAGGCGTACTCCTACAGCCGGGATAGGATCCATTCAACCCCTCGTCCAGGGCAGAGCCCGAGTTACAGCCGGCACATGGTCTCGGCGACCGGCTCAAGTAATGTCCGACGCCATGACCCACCCCCTGGCCATGGCCCGGCTCATGTTGGAGCCTTCTACACAGCAGACCAAGCACGGCAAGAGGCGGAGCAGGTGCCGCAATTGACGGCTTATCAGACCCCCCCGGCTTATCCGACGGCGTCCGTTGATGTGGGTATTTCTACCAGGACCGGGGGTGTCCCTTGTTTGGTGCCGGCCATCCGTAATGAACGTCTACCTAAGGATTTCAAGGGCCCTAGGAAGGTGCCTAACTATACAGCTGACTTACAGCCTGCGGCCTGGATTGAGAGTTATGAGATGGCTATGGAACTGCTAGAGGTCAGCGAGGCGGCCATGGCCAAATATTTCACCATGATGTTAGATGGAACTGCCCGCACGTGGTTAAAAGGGCTGCCACCGAACTCCATTGGGTCTTGGGCTGAGCTGAAGGCCCGGTTCATTCAAAACTTCAAGGATACCTGTAGGCAGTCTATGTCAATTGTGGATTTGACTAACTGTAAGCAGCAGGAGGGTGAATCCACGACCCATTGGGTTCGCCGGGTCAAGGAGATCATACATTCATCAGATAAGATGGACGCCGGCTCTGCAGTCTTGATGTTAGAACAGAACTGTCGTTTTGTGCCCCTAAAGATGAAACTTGGGCGGCTTAAACGCGACTGCACGGATATGGGTACACTAATGGCGGCTCTTGTCAAGTACGCCGATTCTGATGGTACCAAGGATCCCCCTTCAGATGATGAAAGGACAGGGAAGGGAAAGAAGAACGGCAATGGCAAGGGTCCTCAGTTTAACCCGGGGAATCAAGGAGGAGGCAAGCGCAAGGCCGATGGCAGCCTGGAGTTCGTAGCCAACGCCCAAGGCAACAACCAGCGACGCAAGGGGAGGCCCCCTCCCCGAGGCGGCGGGTCAGGACCTTCTCTGGAGCAGCTGTTGAATGAACCTTGTCCGAGACACGGCTCTAGAGAGAAGCCAGCGACTCACCTGTGGAAGGATTGTGCTATCATGAAGGCATTTAAAAACTACAATGGCCCGGGCGGCGGCTCAGGCGCCGGCGGCTCCGGCGCTGGCGGTTTCATGGCCCGGGCGGCGGGTCAAATTCCGGTCCTCAGAACGGTCAAGGGGGCTTTAATCAACAGTCTGGTCAGGGTCATCAACAGCAACAGGGGGGCTATCAGACCAACCCAAAGCAGCTTAGCGGTGGACAGTATCACGTGTTCACCACTAGTTTGTGCAAACGAGACGAAAAGCTTCACAAGAGGGCTGTTAATGCTGTCGAGCCGGCAGTTCCACGCTACTTACGGTGGTCGGAGCAGCCCATAGTGTGGAGTAGGGAGGATCACCCTCCCCGGGTGGATAACCCGGGCCACCTGGCCTTAGTGGTGGCTCCTCAAGTGGGAGGCTATAAGTTCACAAAGGTACTCATGGATGGAGGCAGCAGCATCAACATCCTCTATTATGAGACTTTCCGTCGTATGGGGCTAGTTGATAAGAACCTCAGCCAGTCAAATACTATCTTCCATGGTGTGGTACCCGGTAAATCGGCTTATCCAGTCGGCAAGATCGAACTGGAAGTGGCCTTCGGTGATGAGAACAACTACAGGGTGGAAAAGTTGACCTTTGAGGTGGTCAAGATAAGAAGTCCATACCATGCTATATTCGGACGGCCGGCTTACGCCAAGTTCATGGCACGGCCGTGTTATGTGTACTTACAACTCAAGATGCCGGGTCACAACGGGACCATTACGGTTCACGGCAGCCGGAAAGTGGCTCTGGAGTGTGAGGAAGGTGACGCGGCTTATGCAGAGTCTGTTTGTGCCACAGAAGAGTTGAAATTTTATAAAGACAATGTTGACCCAACAGATATGACCTCTCTGAAAAAGCCAACCACGGAGAATGAACCAGCAATGAAGTTTAAATCAGCTGATGAGACTAAACTTGTTGATTTTGTTCCAGGTGACTCGTCTCAGCAGTTCAGCATCAGTGCAAATCTGGACCCGAAATAGGAAGGCGCGCTCATCGAGTTCATCCGTGAGAATAGGGACATCTTTGCATGGAAACCTTCTGACATGCCAGGTGTACCTAGAGAACTCGCTGAGCACACTCTCAATGTTGATCCAAAATTTAAGCCGGTCAGACAGTTCCTTCGACGGTTTAATGAAGAGAGGCGGAAGGCTATTGGTGAAGAAGTGGCCCGGCTTTTGGCGGCCGGGTTCATTGTTGAGGTTTTTCACCCAGAGTGGTTGGCTAACCCGGTGCTTGTACTTAAAAAGAACGGCACCTGGCGGATGTGTGTGGATTACACGGACTTGAACAAGGCGTGTCCGGCTGATCCTTTTGCTCTCCCCCGTATCGATCAAATCATTGATGCTACGGCAGGTTGTGCACGCTTAAGTTTCTTGGATGCTTATTCCGGGTATCATCAGATTAAGATGGCAGTTAAGGACCAGGAGAAGACGGCGTTCATCACTCCCTTTGGAGCCTTCTGCTATGTCTCTATGCCCTTTGGGCTCAAGTGTGCGCAGGCGACTTACCAGCGTTGTGTACAGAATTGTCTCCATAAACAGATCGGGCGCAATGTTCATGCTTACGTGGACGATATTGTGGTTAAGTCCATCAAGGAGGAAACCCTGATAGATGACTTAAGGGAAACCTTCGATAATCTCCGGGTCTACAAGATGATGCTTAACCCGGCCAAATGTGTTTTTGGTGTTCCTGCGGGCAAGCTATTGGGCTTCTTGGTTTCTGACAGAGGAATTGAAGCTAACCCGGAGAAGATCAAGCTATCACTTCTCTAGCTAAGCCGGCATGTATAAATGATGTTCAGCGTTTGGCAGGTCGCATCGCTGCTTTAAGCCGGTTCATAAGCCGCTTGGGTGAGAAGGCTATGCCTTTATATCAGTTGATGAAGAAAACGGATAACTTTGTCTGGAATGATGCAGCTAATACCGCCTTCGAGGATTTGAAAAAGCAACTGGCAGAGCCCCCCGTCCTTGCTGCTCCGGTTGATAAGGAGCCCTTGCTACTGTATGTGGCGGCAAACGCACGAGCCGTCAGCGTGGCTATTGTGGTGGAGCGCAAGGAGGCGGGTAAGGAGCATCTGGTTCAGCGGCCGGTTTATTATGTCAGTGAGGTGCTCATTGAGTCTAAGCAGCGGTATCCACATTGGCAGAAGCTTGTGTATGGGGTGTTTATGGCGAGCCGGAAGCTTAAGCATTATTTTCAGGGTCATCCCATCACTGTGGTCAGTTCCGCCCCTCTTGGTGATATTATCCAAAACAGAGAGGCTACAGGGAGAATCGCTAAGTGGGCTATAGAACTTGGACCTCATGACCTTAAATATGTGCCACGCACTGCTGTCAAGTCTCAGGCCTTGGTGGATTTCATCAATGATTGGACAGAGTCACAAGTACCCGAGCAAAAGCCGGATAACACTTATTGGACTATTCACTTTGATGGGTCCAGGCAGCTGGAGGGCTCGGGGGCTGGTGTTGTCTTGGCTTCCCCTAAAGGTGACAAGTTCCATTATGTGCTACGGTTGATGTTTCCTTGCACTAACAATGCGGCTGAATACGAGGCTTTGCTCCACGGTCTTCGGGTGGCTAAGGAGATGAGCTTAAGCCGGGTGAGGTGTTTTGGTGACTCAGACTTGGTGGCTCAACAAGTATCAGGCACCTGGGATTCTAAGGATCCTCTAATGGCGGCTTATCGCCGCGAGGTTGATGCCATTGCCGGGCACTTTCAGGGATATCAAGTGGAGCACATTGACCGCAGGAAGAATGAGGCGGCTGATGCTTTAAGCCGGCTCGGCTCTCAGCGAAAGCCGGTGCCGCCTAACACTTTCCTGGATGTCCTGTATAATCCTTCGGTCAAGTTGCCTACAGAAGAAGATTTGGCCGTCCCTGACCCGGAGGCGCAACTGGTGGCGGCTCTTCATATCATACCAGACTGGACAATGCCATATCTGGCTTATATAACCCGGGGAGAGTTGCCTGAGGATGAAATTCTGGCCAGGCAAATAACCCGGCGGGCTAAGTCAATGATTGTTATCGATGGCGAGTTGCATCATCGCAGTGTTTCAGGGGCATTTCAGCGTTGTATCTCCCCTGAGGAAGGTCAAGAGATCTTGCGCGAGATCCATGAAGGGGATTGTGGCCATCATGCCGGTTCAAAATCTCTTGTGGCCAAGGCTTTCCGTCATGGTTTTTATTGGCTGACGGCTCACGCTGATGCAGAGGACTTGGTCAGTAAATGTGATGGCTGCCAAAGGTTCTCCCGACGGGCTCATGTGCCGGCTCAGGAATTGAGGATGATCCCGATCACTTGGCCCTTTGCGGTCTGGGGGCTTGATATGGTCGGGCCTTTTAAACGGTCCAAGGATAAGAAGACCCACCTCTTGGTGGCAGTGGACAAATTCACGAAGTGGGTGGAAGCTGAGCCAGTTAGCAAGTGTGATGCAGCCACGGCGGTTCAGTTTATGAAAAAGGTGATCTTCCGCTTCGGCTTTCCACACAGCATCATAACAGACAACGGCACTAATCTGTCCAAAGGCGCTATGGAGGAGTTTTGTCAAAGAGAGCATATCCGGCTTGATGTTTCTTCAGTGGCACACCCCCAATCCAATGGTCAAGCTGAGAGAGCTAACCAGGAGATTCTGAAGGGCATCAAACCCCGGCTCTTGGTCCCTTTGCAACGGACGCCGGGTTGTTGGGTGGAGGAGTTGCCCTCCGTTTTATGGAGCATCAACACTACTCCTAACAGGTCTACAGGCTTCACGCCTTTCTTCATGGTTTATGGAGCAGAAGCAGTTCTCCCCAGCGACATCCGTCATGATTCACCTCGTGTGGCGGCTTATGTTGAGACGGATAATGAACAGGCGCGCCAAGATGCTCTGGACTTGTTGGACGAACAGCGTGATGTGGCAGCCGCCCGTTCAGCAATTTACCAACAAGACCTGCGCCGTTATCATAGCCGCCGGGTCAAGTCCCGGGTCTTCCAGGAAGGCGACCTGGTGCTCCGGCTCATCCAGGATCAAACAGATGCACACAAGTTATCCCCACCTTGGGAAGGGCCTTTTGTGGTCAGTAAGAACTTGCACAACGGGTCATATTACCTCATTGATATCCGGGAGCATAAGGACTCGCGTAAATCTGAGGAGGAGACCCGTCGGCCGTGGAACATAGCTCAGCTTCGGCCTTACTACACTTGAGCTACCGGCTCTTGTGATGTACATATTTATCTCAGCCATGTATATATTATGATAAAGCAATAAAGCAGGACCTCTGTCCTTTGCTCTCTCCCAAATATGTGTGTTGTTTTTTACATGCTGACTTACAGAAGATCCGGCTTATGATCATCTTCAAATCTAGCTGTAAGCAATAAAGTCACTTGGGGGCTTCCTGTTCACACATGGGTCGTATTCGAACCAAAGAGAACATAGCTGTCGATACCCATTTGATTGGCAAAGTGCCGAGCTCATTGGGAGGTTGCCTTTGGTCATATTTGAATCATAGTGTAACCCCTCTGAGAACCGACGTGGATCGTATTCGAATCAGCGTCGTTAAACAATTTTCAGAATCACTTGGGGGCTTCCTGTTCAAACATGGGTCGTATTCGAACCCAAGAGAACATAGCTGTCGATACCCTCTTGATTGGCATCGCCGAACCCACTGGGGGCTATATGATCGTATCCGAATCTTAGCTTAACCCCTTTGGACCGAGGTTCTGGTCGTATTCGAACCGGAAGCCCTTAAATTTTTACATTTTACCACAAGTTTACTCTGATCATGTCAAAGTATGTACTGCCGGGTTTCACTTGCCGGCTTAATTTTGGTTTATCTTGTTAGTTGAGCATCATGGATGTCATCAAGACAAGTAAATTCGAGTTCAGATACTAACCGTGCTACCCGGGTTATTTAACCCGGAAGTATGCTTACAAGCTGTTGAGTGTGTTATCACGACTATGTTCAGAATATAGTTAAGGACCAGTCTTTTTGGTTTGAATTTCCGGGTTATCCATCTCAGACACCTGATTCTCAGGGCGGTAAGCCGCCTTGTGACTTGTGATTTGCCTTCTTATGCAGATACTTAAAGGTACTTTTTTAAAAAGGTTGAGAAGCACGAAGGATAATTATAACCCGGAGGAGCATCAAAAAGAATGACTTCAAAGGATTTCAGCATTCATTACGTGCACGATGGCACGGCAGAGATAAATTGTTGCACCTATTCTATTACAAAAATCTTTCAAAGTTTCAAGGGTGGAGCGTTGTTTGGTGAGCCGCTAGCCGGTTTATGACGCCTGCTGAGTCGAAGTCCCCGGCTCATCTTCTGCTCCGGCTGATCCCAAGGCTTCGAAGGTCGACGACTTCCAGTTGATGCCACTGAGAGCTTCGAACTGAGCTTCTTCGTCAATTAACCCGGCCGGGTTAATCTCCGGGGCGAAGGTGTGCTGGCGAGCCGGGGGAATCAGATTGATAGCTTCATAGCGAGGGGTTGGAATCCTCTGATTCTCCGCGTTGTATCCCGGCTGATACTTGGTTAAATCGGTGTCGTTCCCGATGATGGTGGCCACCGGGCGCACAGCCTTCACACAAGCCGCGAAGTCCTTCTGGTCGAACGCTGAGCCGTCTTCTTTCAGGCTGGGGTAACCCAGGGCGATGTCTGCCGGGTCTAGCTCCGGCAAGAAGGCTTTGGCCCGGCTCAGTGCGGCGATTGCTCCGGATCTCGCGGATGCTCGTCGTAGCTCCTGGATCCGCTGCGGCAGAACTGCGAGCCGGCGCAGGACTTCGGCCAGATGAGTCGGCACTTCATTCGACAGGGCCACCACAGCTAAGGCCCGCTGTGACCCGGTGTAGAGCTGTTCCACCAGGGTGTACACGGCCTTTAACTTGGTGACCACGCTCTGGTTCAAGTTGGCGCTTCTGGAACCTGTTTAACAACATCAGATGACCCGGTGATAAGGATGAGTTAAGAGATGTAAACATTCCAACGTGAATGAAAGCCGGTGAGGCGACTTACCGAAGATGGCAGCTACCATTTGGGACACTTGGCGCTTTAGACCGGAGAGCTCAGCGGTCTTCTCAGTGAGGGCCTTCTCCGCCTGTTCTGCCCGGGTCACCAGTGCAGCTTTCTCCTCAGCCCAGGCCTTCCGCTCAGCGTCGAATTCAGTCTTCAATTTCTCCTGAGCGGCGATGCTGGAGACAAACTTGGCATTTGCCTTCCGGGTCTCCATCTCTTGTGCCTTCAGCCGGCTCTTGAGATCCGCCAGGTCCGACTCTAATTTCTTGCCAACAGCCTGCATATATTTCCGGGTTATTAACAGTCATTCTATAAAGTCCCAAGCGCTTTCCAAGCAAAGACACTTGGCACTTGGGGGCTAATGCATATTGAACGTATCTATCTATGTACGGCCGGCTCAGTTCAGTAAGCCGGAATCTAAAGTCTACAACATGTTCAAGTATAAGTCCTAGACTTGGGGGCTAGAATGACAAGGATCACTATGCAGAAATAAGAAAACAGCAGAAGGTTACCTCAGATTTCTGTTGGATCTGGTTGACCATGGCGATCTCGGCGTCTCGGCTCTTGTGAACCTGGCTGATATAGCCTGAGACAAGCTCTCCAATGCTTAAATCGGTGTAGCTGGAGAGATCCAGATTCACCCGATGGGGTTGCAGCAACTCCCCCTTCGCGGAGCATTTGGCCAGTGCGGTCGGCCTCCCCGGCTCAACATACTCCGTCCGGGTAATTACCACGTCCGGGTCGTTAGCTGGTGGGGCTGAGCCGGACGCCTCCGGGTTAGCTGATGCTTCGGTTGTTCTCTTGGTGCTCGGGGCAGGGGCTTCAGGCGCCGTGTCCATGGGAATGGTGGCTTCGGGGGCGGAGGCGGCTGGCGGCTCTTGAGCCGTCGTCTCCGGCTCAGGCAAGTCTGGCACTCCGGCTGACCTTGTCTTCTTTGCTCTTTTGGTGAGCTTTGCCTGGGCACTGAAAAGGCAGAAGTGTTAGGCATACAAAGGGTAAGTACAGACAGATAATGTAAGGAGATTGTTATTACCCGGGGGCAGTCTTGAAGGCCGGCAGACTTGACTGCATGGAGTCACCCGAAGAGGGGGAGGTCTCCTGGTAATTGGAGTCAGAAGAGTTGAGTGGCTGACGGATGACACCCGCCAACGGATGAAAAGGGTACAGGTGAGAAAAAACCTCAGTGCGGCGTTTCCTCGTTGCGTCGGGTAACCCGGTGGAGAGGTCGGTGTCCTTGCGGGCCCGGGTGTGACGCCGGCTCTCGTGAACCTGCTGCTTCAAAAGAAATTGAGGGTCTCGGTGAGCTAATGGATGGGAAAAGCTTACTTTCCGGGTTACCCTTCGGACTTTCAGCTGTGGTAAAGGCTCCGAGCCGGAGGAAAGTGATGTTACCTCTTCGACCACCGGGTTACTGGCGCCGGTGTCATCCTGTCAATAAGCAAGTGTTGATAAGGCGGACAGCATCAGACAACATATACAGCAAGAATTCAAAAGGTTTAAGGGTTACCTCTGACTCGGAGCTATCGCTTAATTGCAGCAGCTCCGAAGCAGTGGGTCTGTTTCCCTTTTTGCGAGGGGCGGCTCTCTTGGCGGCTTTCTTCGCCTTCCTGGCCTTCTTGGCCGCCTCATGGTCATACTTGACCCGCCAGAATTTATCATCAGCCTGCGAAATAGAATAATGAGCTCTTAGTAAACGGACAGGTAAAACAAAATGGAAAGGTTAAAGTCAGCGGCTTACCGCTGGGGCTGGATTGGTCTTGCAGAACGGGGCTAGCCCGGTTCTTCCACAGTCTGCCAGGCTCTCGTTTAGCAGAGCCTTGGTCTCTTCTTCAGCAACGTCTTCTGGAAGATCATTGCGACTGTGCCTCTGCGGGTCATCCTTTCGCCCGGTGTACTCACACATTAAGCCGGGGCGGCGGCTCAACGGGATCACCCGCCAAGAGATCCAGACCCGGACCAGGTCTATTCCGTTCAGACCGTTGCCTAGCAGGGCCTTGATCTTATTGATCGTTGGAAGCAGAGGCTGGCGTTCCGCGGCAGACAGCTTGTCGGATAGCGGATGAGTCGGCTCCAGGCGCGTTGGGCGAAAGCCGGGCAGCGGGCTTTCATCAGCCGGGGACGTGTCTTGGCAGTAGAACCAAGTCATGTTCCAGTCCTTGGGGTGACTTGGCGGTTCTGCGTAAGGAAATAGGCAGTCCCTGCGCCGTTGGATGGAGATGCCGCCTAACTCTAGACTTGGGCCGTTTGCGCACTCGGTTTGGCGGTTCAAATAAAACAGCTCTCTGAAGAGCAGCAGACTCGGCTCTTCTCCAAGATATACTTCACAAAAAACTTGGAAGTTGCAGATGTTGGATACGGAATTGGGTCCTATATCCTGAGGCCGAAGGTCAAAGAAGTTGAGCACGTCCCGGAAGAATTTTGAGCCGGGCGGTGCGAAGCCCCGGCTCATATGGTCTGCAAAGATCACTACCTCCCCGTCCCTCGGCTGAGGTCTCTCTTCGGACGGGTCAGGGGCACGGTAGGACATCACTTCCTTCCTGGGCAGATATCCGGACTTAACAAAGTTGGCCAGGGTCTCATCAGTGACGTTGGATCTCATCCAGTTGCAAGTGATGGGAGCTTTGGGAGGCATGGTGACGGTTGGTGATCTATGATAAAGAGGAAAGTGTCCGGGTTAATTATAAGCCGGAGTTTATCATTCAAACTACAATGACGGCTTATGAAGGGGACTAATGATATATATTGATACGATGGGTTGTCTAAGCCGTCGGGGCTTTCAGGATAAGTTGATCATCTACGGTTTACTACAGTTAAGCCGGAAGAGTTTACAGAGCATGGTTCTCTTTAAACCGGAAAGTTTTTCGGCGCGTGTATTCTTTAAGTCGGAAGTGTAAGCTGCCAAGGTTCAAGGGCTGCAGTTTTTACTAAGTGTGGTAAAACAGATTTCACATATTGCACTAACTTTTTTGGATCAAAATGGTCGGGTGAAATGAAACTTTTCTAGACCTAAAAACAGAGGCAGGAGAAGTTCTTGAGGTGGAACATAGTTCTTATGCAGTAAAAAGAAGGTTCTTTGCAGAAGAAACGGATGTCAAACATCTACCGCACTGACTCTAGGTGAGGTTACAAATCAACTAAGTGTGGTGACTATAAGAAGTACGGAGGTTTGCGGCAATGGGGAAGAACGCGAAGAACACAAGATGAACCCTACAAGTAGATCTATCTGGCAGAGCGAAGAAGACTTACCGGAGTTGGAAGGAGCGGAGGTCGCCGCCGTGAGTCTGGTCCGGGTCAGGGTGATGCAGCGGCCGGGTCGATGAAGACCAGGGGCGCGACGGCGGCGGCAGGACGGAGCTCGGGCAGAGGAACGGCAGCGCGAGGAGAAGAAGGAGAGTGTGAGAAGAGAGTGCCGGGCCGGCCTATTTATAAGGCCGAGTCATAAGTGGGCGCGGGATTCAAGGAGGCTACGGCGTGGTTATCTCCCCCTCACGGCGCCTCGATTTTCGCAAAGACAGTAAAAGCAAAGATCCGTTGCGGATCTGGCGGAGTAAAAAACGGACTTAATGGAGGATGACGTCACGGCGGATTATCCGGAGTCCAGAGGATGACGTCACTCCGGGTTATGACCTTCACATGAATGGTAAGCCGGAGATTTTTCTGTCTGCAGAGCTGAAGATTGACACGAGCCGGCTCAAGTCAATCTGGGGCCTAATGTTGAGGATATAGACCTGGGGGTCACCCGCCAGGAGGGCCGGGTTACTCCAAGGATCATTACCAGAAGCCCGGAGCTAAGTTTCAGGATAATGGGCCAGAGATGGGCTGAGACCCGGATATGGCTTAAAGCCCGTAGTTACAATCATTGTTATAGTAGACTTGTAGTGTAAGGCAAGTATTGTTTAGAGTCCGAGCCGGACACTCTTATGAGCCGGCCGGGACTCTAAGGGCTGCTGGGCGCCAGCCTCCCTATATAAAGGGACGACCCGGCAGCGGTTTAGGGGCGACAACGATCTCTCCGAGAGCCGGGCATAGCTGTTTAGCTCCCTGGCGATCGTAACCCTAATCAATAACACCTCGAACTGGACGTAGGCTTTTACCTTCACCGTAAGGGGCCGAACCAGTATAAACCCTCGTGTTCCTTGTCCCGCATAACCCCTTCAAGCTTCCTAGTTGCGATGGCTCCACGACTAAGTCCTAGCCCAAGGACATCTGCCGTGACAATTCCACGACAGGTTGTACATATATTACGGCAGGAGCATATAGTATGCGGTGAAGAGGGGGGAAGGGGACCATCATATGTAGTATGCTTGATGAACCTCGCTCTGTGTGGGTGCATGGTTTACGGTTTTGAGGCATGTGGCACATCAAAGTTGTGCATTTTGGGTATTCAACATATATATGTTTGGCCCACATGCAAAGAGGTGGTGGTTGTCCTCTCGCACCCACTTAAGCGGTTATCAGCGATATCGATGCTTCCCATCTGTGGGCCTGCTTGGTCCATCACTACTTTTTGCCTGACAACAAGAGAGGTTAATTTGACTTAGGAGCGGATTATTATTTTTGCTCTGGGATGACATGCATGATACAGTTTGAGCACACACACATGCATGTGTACGCATGAATCCCTCCCATCGAGTCGAAGTGGCTAGTACAACAACACATCATGAACCGATCTCGCTCTGTGTGGGGACCTAGTGTACGATTTTTGACGCACGCGCCACATCAATGTTGTGTATTCAAGCATGCATGCACGCATCACCTCCATACATATGCATGTAGTGGTTGCCTTCGGACGGTACACTCCCTCGCGTGGTTATCGGCGACCAGCCTTTATATTTGGTGGGCCCGTGTGGACAACCATGATCACCTTGACCAACAACAAGATAGGTTACCATGGCGGATTCTTCATTTGGTTTGCGTTATTGTAGTATAGGTCATGGTGAGATTCAGACCTTAAGTTTGAGCGCATATACTATGCACGCATGCATGCATGAATCCCCGTCGTTGTCTTGAAGTGTGGTGTAACATACATATGCATCGTCAACCTAACCCTCACTCGGTGTGGGGATTTCTAGTTCGAAATCACGGTGCCATATCAAAGTTGTTCCATTGTTACTCAAAAACAAACCTCTCCATACATATGTTTGGGCCACACGCATGCAATGGTTGTTTCCGGGGACTAGCTACTTGCGTGATTATTGGCGAGCTAGCCCATCTCCGGGGTCGCATGGACGGCCATCACTTTGACCAACAACAAGAGAGAGGTTGTACGACCAAGGTGGATTATTCTTGGTCCGTTTTACGATCCATCTTGGTGAGATATGCCTCTCTGGCCCGCCGACTGAAAGTGCGTGTGTGGGCGGGGGGTTGCTACTTCGCACTTTGCTAGGTGAACCTCGGTTGGGGGGGCATGCATTCATAGCTTAGGATTCCGTTCATGGCGACACGAGGGGGGCTGCTAGCTACTTCGCACTTTGCTAGGTGAACCTTGGTTGGGGGGAGGGGGCATGCATTCATAGCTTAGGATTCCCTTCGTGCCGACACGAGGGGGGCTGCTAGCTACTTCACACTTTGCTGTGTGAACCTCGGTTGGGGGGCATGCATTCATAGCTTAGGAATCCCTTTGTGCCGACACGAGGGAGGGGGGAGGGGCTGCTAGCTACTTCGCACTTTGCTAGGTGAACCTCGGTTGGGGGGCATGCATTCATACATTAGGATTCCCTTCGTGCCGACACGAGGGAGGGGGGGCTGCTAGCTACTTCGCACTTTGCTAGGGTGAACCTCGGTTGGGGGGCATGCATTCATAGCTTAGGATTCCCTTCATGCCGTCACGAGGGAGGGGGCTGCTAGCTACTTCGCACTTTGCTAGGGTGAACCTCAGTTGGGGGGGCATGCATTCATAGCTTAGGATTCCCTTCGTGCCGACACGAGGGAGGGGGCTGCTAGCTACTTTGCACTTTGCTAGGTGAATGAACCTCGGTTGGGGGGTGCATGCATTCATAGTTTAGGATTCCCTTCGTGCCGACACGAGGGAGGAGGGGGGCAGCTAGCTACTTCACACTTTCCTAGGTGAACCTCGATGGGGGGGGTGGGGGCAAGCAATACCGTGCGCTTTGCGAGAGAGATGCCACATCGAAGTTGCATTTGCTATTTGAAAATCAAACCACCCTTTTCATACATAAATTTGGTCTGCATGCAAGCGTGTTCGTGTTCTGACCCTCTCCCGCATCATTTTTCGCCAAATTTATGAACATTAGACAAGTCGGATGACGCAACAGACACGGTTCACTCAAACTAACCGTCTGCCACGCCGGTGCCCCTGTCACGCACACATCCGCACAATATATTTGGCTCCACGAGGCTCCCCCTCTCAAAAATACTTGCCCGCCTCGAGGGTTTTTCTATTTCATAACACACGGTTGTTATCTCCGGACCGTGTGCGATGTTCTTGTTCCCAATCCCGCCTGCATCCCTAGAAAATATCTACCCGCCTCGAGGGTTTTTCTGTTTCATAACACACGGTTATTATCTCCGGACTGTGTGCGATGTTTCTTGTTGCCAATCCCGCCTGCATCCTTAGAAAATATCTGCCCGCCTCGAGGGTTTTTCTGTTTCATAACACACGATTGTTATCACCGGACCGTGTGTGATGCACTATCATCAAAATTTTCAATAGCCCGTTTCACTCCCACGTTTGACTCGCGCATAGTAAAATTTTCAGTACCCGCGTCATTTCCTCAAACACCCCGCCGCCCCCCTCCACACACAACACACACACACACACACACACACACACACACACACCAAAACCTCCTCGGGCGTGCACGCACACACACACACCCCTCCCTCGCTAGAAACCCTAGCAAGGTCCCCGCTGCCGCTGCCGCCGCCGCAAGGCCTCCATTGTTAACATCTGCCGGTTTGCCCGTGCAGCTTACCCACCGATCTCCATACCCAGGCCGCCCTGAGTTTCCTAGATGACGCCTGCCAAATGCCCCCTTTCCCACAGATCCCTATCCCACACTCCAGAGCATCGCAGCCTAAGCCCGGCTACGCTTCTCGTGGAGCTCGAGGAGCGACTGGCCCAAAAGGGGTGTATAGCGGTCTCTTCGCCCGACGTTGCCGAGGAAGCTGACGACCATTACTGGCGCCAGGCACTCAAGCAGTGGGCTAGAGTATGCGGGCATGTCTCTGTCGCCGGCTACGACATCGAGCTCATCGACAGCGACGGCCTGAGGCGGGCTGTCACAGGTTAAGTGGCCCACCCCCAACCCCTCGGGTTCAACCGTCGTCGATATCATCCATGGCCCCGCCGCTGATCTCCTCTGGCTCGCTGTCAACAATTTTCCATTCTACATTGCCATCGAGCCACTTTTGTCATTTCTGAAGGACACGTTATGCGACGCTAGCTTGGGATCCACAGCTTCCCAGTTAGACCTCATCGACGGCGACCACGAGGAGGGCACCCTCTCCGGCTCTTCCAAGGGGAAAGAGCCCATCTGTGCTTCCAAGGGGAAAGCGCCCGTCTGCGACATTAGGAGGGCACCCTACAGCCATGCTCTTCCAAAGGGAAGGAGCCCATCTGCACCAACATGGAGCGCATCTAGGGTCTATGCTCTTCCCACTGGAACGAGCCCGTCTGTGACAAGTGAGGAAACCCATGATTTGTTTTGTCGTGCCTCTTCACAGGGGGAAACCCATGATTTGTTTTGTCGAGTCCCTTTTGTAGTGTAGTGAGAATGTGTCCAGTTTTAATTGCTATATTTGGTTGTTTGCAGTATGCCTTGTTTATGTCAGTTGTTCACAATGTGATGCTCTATATGTGCAATTATTTACTGTGCAGTACATTTCATCAATCCAGTTTCAAACATACCAATAGGAATGCATATATTTGCTTATTGTTAAGCCTGTTATAGCTAGCATATGCCTCTTTTAAAGTTTTTGGTTGTTCGGTTGTTTGTAGTTAGCATATGTCCAGTTTCAAAAGCTGTCTTTGGTTGTTTGTAGTATGCCTTGTTTATTCCAGTTATTCACAACGAGATGTTCTATATGTGCAAGTATGAACTGTGCAGTTCAATTTCATCAGTACCAGTTTCAACAATACCACTATGAATGACTACATTTGGTTGCTACATATTGTAGTTAACACGCCTTTCCATTTTTATTTAACAATGACCAGTGTGCTTTGACCGGCACAATACCAGTTCGAATGACTATGTTTGCTTGTTGTTAAATGTTAGGCCTGTTGCAGTTCGCACACCTTTCCACTTGTTTTGCTTTACTAGCGTGCTTAAACCTGCACATTGAACCTATCTTTTGGAGATTATTTTGTCTGCCATGGATAATTTTGGTTGATGTTTAGCCTGTTGTGCTTAACATGCGTCCCGATGTACCTACACATGACAATTTTGGGAACGACTGCTATTTTCCATCGAGGTTAGTTCCATCCCATGGCTTATATCTGCTCACTGTTCAGGATATCGGTAGCTTGTACCATATATAGGCCGGCGGTTGATAAGGGACTAATCAGTGTGCCGGACTTTTAACTGAATATATCTGCAACCCATTTATCGTTAGGTTAACTAGGGCCATATGTAATATATTTGAGGCTACATAGCAACATGCACTGTACTTAATTTCTAAATATGCAATCCTAGGCTACATAGCAACAAGGAAGAGTGTTACATAAATGTTCTAATGATGTCGAGATATACGTAGAAGAGCAGCAGCAGCAACAACAACAACAACAACAACACAGCCCTGTTTGGATACTCAACTTAGCTAGAGGTTAGAGTTAGTTTCTAGCTCATGACTAACCCTGAACTAACTCCATCCAAAGAGTTGCTTGGATGGCCGGGTTAGATTGACAATAAATGCACTAGGAGAACTAGCTCCAATTAGCACCTCTTGGGTTGGATAGTTTTTTTGGGTGGGTTATAGATGCAACTAGCTCAAACTAGCCCTCATGTTTAGATATACTTTAGGGCTATTTGAGCCCGAACTAGCTCAAACTAAGTGTAACCCATGGATACAGCAACAGTTAATCAGCTGATAATTTGTAAGAATGCACTAAACTCCTTCCGGCCCATAATATAAGATGTTAATTCATCTAATATGTGAGTATATTGGATTTTATAAGATACTCCCTCTGTTCCTAAATATTTCTCTTTTTAGAGATTTCAAATGGACTATCACATACGGATGTATATAGACATATTATAAAACAGTGTTGTACTACATCATTGTGCAATTGTTGTTTAACTTCTAATATTAACTTGGTGCTTTTAGGTGCATATGTCATTGGTGAAGATCCGCGCTTCGACCCTTTCTGCGTATGGGGCAATAAGATATCGATGACCCAGCATCAAGTGAGTAAACTGATAAAGATTGTTAGTAAAATGGGTCCAAAGATGGTAATTAAACTATTTGTTTACACTTTATCCAAGACAACAGCGAACTGCGGGATGGTAAGTAAGAACTCTGTAGCCTTCTTTTTACTGCCCATAATGAGTTGTGTTAGATGACAATGTCTGAATCTTTTTCCTTTGGAGTGGTTGCCAAAGCAGTTTACTCAAGATTACCTCTCAAACTACATGATTGGTGGGCATGCAAAGGTTAAAGTATTTCTACCAGAACACGATGATTATCTAGATGTTTTCATGAAGACCGTGAAGGATGGGCGATTGGCCATCACAAGGGGTTGGACTAGATTCGTGCGTGCCTTCTACATGGAGGAGGGCACAATATGAGCATTCCGCTTCACCTTGTTCCGCAACCAGAACATATTTCGCCTCTTTCTTTACCGTCTTTAATAGTACAAGTATACAACTGTAGTTCATCATTCTTTATTTGGTTCTTATGTAATTCTTGAACATATATACCTATGAATCGAATAATGCATTGGTTGGTTGAACCTGATGGATATGAATAAAGTTGTAGCATACATTCAAATTCAAATTCAAATCCGGTACAATCTGAAATAGCAGCAATTAAATTACGGTGAAATTACGCTCTCCAGGTTGTTATGGCACACACGATTGGTAAAACACAAACGTTTGCGATATACACCATAATCCGAGACGGTTCACAGAGAGGAAACGTGTGCAAGCATGCACACAGTTGCCGTTTGCAAAGCGTGTAAGATGTCACACAATATCACAAACGGTGCGGGCAAACTAAACATTTGTTTTAGTTGCCTTATCGTACACAATTCGCAACCATGAACTGTTTCTGATGAAGTATGCATCGTAAACGTTGCACCACAGAATAGTGTGTGTGCTAGTTGTCGTGTACGACGATGTTACGACAGTCCGACGTTTCGTAATCCTGTCCGACACTCATACGACGATTAGCTAATCTTCTTAAGAGTGAACCGCTTGTGATGGGCCATGCATCATACATGTTCTATAATAGTGAACCGTTTGTGATGGGCTAGCCGCGCATCATAAACGTAGCACCACAGAATACCGACTGCAATGGCAATGTGTAACCCCCCGAGTCCGATGTGCCAGGTGTCTTCCAATTATTCGCAGTTGTTGCCATGTCATTTCCTTGCGTGTTGCACTTTGCCATGTCATCATGTGCATCTCTTTTTCATTCATGTTCGTCTCTTGCATCCGATCACTTTCACCGTTGTCCGTTTTGGAATCCGACACTCTCACATGCACCCGCCGCACCTCTCAGATCTCGTTTCATGAGCGGGAGAAAAACGTTCTCGGAATGGGCCGAGATTTGTCGAGTGGTCTTCGTATATCACCGGTAGGCCGCCTGTCAAATTTCGTTCCATTCGGAGGCCGTTTGATGCCCCAACGGTAAACCGCGTTAACCGCCGGACCCCTTTCTCTTTGTAGCCCAGCACCCCTCCACAACAGCCCCCAAGCCCATCTAAACCACCTCCATGCTCTCCGTCGTTGGATCATGACCGTGTGGGCAAAATCTGTAACTGTTACTTGATGTTTCCATGTTAAATTGAAGCTACCATCAATTCCATGCATAATCTGGAGATGCCTAGTTAACATGTTTTGATTTCCATGTTATGCTCTTTAATTCCATGCCATTTGATGCCTCATATATGTCCTGTAGCATATGTTTTCATTGCCATGAACATGCCTAAATGATGTTCCAGTTTTCTGTTAACTTCATGATGCCATGTTGTGAGCTTGTTATTAATTAATTTGTGCCTCTTCAGGAGATGCTCCAATTACATGAATTGAAGTATGCTATGAGTTCTTTGTCCACATGCCAAGTTTGATAATTTTGGACTTCATATGACCTTTGTTCCAAGCTTGCAAACTTGCTAAGTTGATTTTGTTGTTTTACACTTGCTGAAACTGTTACAACTTTCAAACTTGTCTTGATGGTTCCCACTAGTCCTTGAGCCATATGTATATGATGCCTTGATGTTATATTCTCCTTGTTATGTTTAATGTGATGCCATGCCCTTGGTTGCCATATAACTTGCTGTAGGTTGTCCCTTTCTTGCTCTCAAGTTGCCATCATGCTAAATCTGTCATCATGTTAATAGCATGATCCTTTTTGCATGAATCATACTATTTACTCCATGCATCATATGAACTTGTGCCCATGGGTTAAGTTGAAGTATATTATGTCTACTATATGCCCATGTCTTTTAAATAATTATTAAAGTTTCTATGCTTGTTGTTATGTGCCTCCAAAGTTAGCATCATAATGTTATTGTTTTGCATTCCCAGATTTACCGAGTCTGAGAATCTGTTTTTGACTTGCTTACTTGTCTTGATGATTGCCGTTGACCTAGATGTTATATGGAGATGATTAGTAATCATGTTTTGCCATGTTTAACTTGTACTTTAATGCCATGCTTTTGTTTGCCACGATCTTGCACTGTATCATGTTTGTTGCATGCCTCCAACATGTCAACATGTTATTTGTGCTCACTTGTATGCCATGTTTTTCACTGTCATAATCTGTGTTATTAAGTTGCTTGTTGCATTGCTCATGTTGGATAATCCTGATGTCTATGAACTTGAACCTTGATGTTATTTGAAGCATGTTATCTGTACTTTGAGTGCATATTAAGTTTATGCCCATATGTTTCCTGTAGCATGTCGTTTCCTTGATTGCAATGTGCTTAGTTGCTGTTTTGAGCAAATTGTGTTTGAAACTTGTTTCGTGTGTATGTGTTGAACCGTGCCTCCGTTTGGAGCATGCTCTACATGAAACTTGCTTGGTTTTGCATGTAGTTTCATCATGCCATATTGCATCCATGTTTTAGAGTGTTTGTGATGTTGTTTCCATTGCTTTTGCATCAATGCCATGTTCAACTTGTTTTGATCATATCTTCTAGGCTGTAGTTCCGAATTAAATGAACCTTATATGTAACTTAACTAGAAAACCGTATAGATCATCTTGGTGCACTTTAACTTGATGTTTAACAACTTTAACATAATCTTTTTTCAGATCTGGACCAACTTCGAAATTTGCATATGGGGACTTACCGGAATTGTTATATGTTGTTTCCGGCCTCATTTAAATTTGCTTTGATGTGTTGCTCTTGTATGCATCATCTCTTGCCATGATAGCATCATGTAGCCTTGTCATGCATTGTAACATCCCAATTTTCAATTTGGATGTTATACATAGGTCATCATATGCATATCATATTTTATTTGCATTTTGCTTGCGATCCTAGAAATCCTAAGCAACTCAATCACCCACGGACAGAATTGGGGATTTCATTATGTCCATATTTGAACTTTTCTCAAATATTGAAAAGAGGATCAATTTGGTTTTATAATTTTTCTCTCCGAATATTTCAAATATCAAAATAAATGAGAGGAGATAATATCAAAATTTTATTTGGATTTTATTCGAGATTTTATTCGAATTAGAAAAATATGCATTTTTCAAAATTGCATTATTAGGCCACAAAAATGTTCACTTTGTTCTAAATATTTTATTTAGATGGCGAAAATTGTTTTTGGCATTTTTAGAATTTTTTCTATATTTTATTAGGATTCTTTTTCAACGGATTTTTTTAAACTTCCTGGACCGCACTAGGCTAGCGGCCCAGCCGGCCCGCTCGCCGCCGCCATGCCCACGACGGACACCGGCCGGACTCCGACCCCGAGCCGGCGTCACGCCCCCTTACCCAAGAAGCCGCCACCGCCTTCCCTCCTTAAATACCGGGCCCGCCGCCCCCTCCCCTCCTCTCCTCGTCCCGCCCCGCCGCCTCAGCCCCGCCACCGCACTTGCCGCCGCCGCCGCCCGCGCGCCACTGCCTCGCCGGAGCCCCGCCTCGCCGGAATCCTGCCGCCACCGTTGACTTCGTCACCGCTGTTTTTTTTTTCAGTTTTAGGTATAAAACTGTTCGGTTTTTTATATAAACCCTAGATCACTTTTTTTATTAGATCGGGTTTTTCTCGGTTTTCTTCGGTTAGTTCTAATTTACGAATGTTTGTTCGTTAGTTCGTTTTAACGAACGAATCTGTTCATTTGTCTTTGTTAGCGGACGTTCGCGCGGTAGTCTGTTTCTTTTTATTTTATTTCCGTCCAGGGACCTATCCATGATTATATTTATCGCAGATTAGCCCCTGATCTTCAAACCCTCGCAACTTCTAAACCGTTTGTCCAAATCCAGTGAAACCAACGCCAAAATCTTCGGCTCGAACCCCTATTTCCAGTTAATCAACTTGGGCAAGGTTTTGCAATTTAAAATTTGGTTCCATGCAGATTTGAATTCGAATTTCTTTTGACCGTAGTTTCAATTCCGTAGCTCCGATTCGATTGATTCTTTTTGCAAATCGAAGCTCTTTAGTTGGGTTTTCAGTTTGGACTTTCTTATCTGAGTTTTACCCTTGCATCTATGCTGGAGTGCTCACATATGCTATTGTTTGTTTGTAATAGAATTCCCGGAGTACGAAGCGTGCTACTACGAGTCTCTAGGGTTTGCACATCGTCAGCAAGGCAAGTAACACTTTGATCATATCCCATTATTACCAAGTTTTTATGCATTAGTTTAAATCCTCACACATTGCATGAGTAGGATCTGTATAACATGTGGGTATCGGGAAGTAGATGATGAGGTAGAACCTATTGCCCTTTTATTATCAAACCCTTGGGAGTTACTTCTACGTTATGCTTATATTGCTATGCTATGCTCGTAGACGTGGCTTGGTTTGAGTGATCCATGACAGATGTGAGATTGTTAATTAATGGTTAACATAAGGTGACTACTTTAATACACATCTGGGTGGATTGGTAGAGGCACCCTGGAGCACCCAGTGGTTGCCTGGGCACCTGGAGAATCCATTGTTGTCCTAGGATATCCCAGAGTACCCGTGTGATCATCCTATGGTTCGCCACCCAGGCTCAAAGGGATCATAAGATTATTCATGCTAGAAACTTCCGTGTGCGGCCACAAGCCATTATGGGCTCTGGCATAGTCGAGTATGTTGCGTGACCTCTTCCAGTGGTAGGCTAGCAAATGTAGGGGATGTAGGTGGTATTATCTACCAAGGGTTAGAGTTAATGCTTCTGAAAGACTGTGTCTCGGTCATCCGTTTCTCAAACACCATGTAGTGCGAGAAATCCAACGGAGGAGATCGAGTCTTGTGGAGAATAGTGCGCAAACCTCTGCTGAGTGTACAATCTAATCATGGTTAGCCGTGTCCCCGGTTATGGACATCTTGAGTATCTAGTTCTTGAATTATCGTATGGATCTCATCACTCTTAATTAAATTGTTGGGTTATTAATACTGTTTAATTGGGATTGAGTTGGAGGAACCTTCTCAATGTTTATCAACTACCATGATAGTTAAACGATTCCTTTGTTGTAGGGAAAAATAGGCTTTTCGCAAAAACATATTAACCATAGAGCCTCCACCATCCATACATGCATGTAGTATTAGCATTTATCATGTTTATTGCTCTACTATGTTACTTTGCTAGCATATTCCATGTGCTGACCCGTTTCGGGCTGCAACATATCATGTTGCAGACTTTTCAGACAAAGAGTAAGGTGCGCTAGGTCGTTGTCGTGCACTCAGCTATGCCGTTGGAGTTGATGGACTCATTTACCTTCGATGCTTCCGCAGTTATCTTATTTAGATGGCCCTAAGCCATATTGTTGTAATAAATTCTCTTTTGAGACATTCAATGTAATAAGTGTGTGATTGCACTCTGCTATAAATCCTTCAAGTACTGTGTGTGTCGGCATTACCGGTCTAGGGATGACACATATGCACAGAGATTTGACTGTCTGAGGTCGGATCGCTACAAGATGGTATCAGAGCACACGCTGATTGTAGGACACGACCACTAAGTTAAGCCATAGATCACTCTTCTCTACTCATTTCTGACTCCTCTCCATTTTCCACTCTATAGGATGGCGGAACCAAGGAACAAGTTTGGACAACCGGATGAAGACACACCTTTTGGATGACACTTGAAGGAAGTCACTAGGTACCTGAACATCGGAATACCAAGCTTCACCGGGACCTACACCGCCACTTTGCGAGAAGAGGAGCATTGGATGATTTGAGTTCATCTTCCAGGAAGGACATTCACGCCAGTTACTGAGCCCATAGAGTTTTCCTTTGATGCACCAACCTGGAGTCTAGGAAAGAGCATGGCAGCCCACATCGCCATGGGACGCATCAGCGAAGTCTACAAAAAGGATCTTAAGGACACCATCTACCAGATATGTGGGCGCCGAGATGAGCAATGGGAGATGATCAGCACCAGGAGGGACAGGTCCATTCCAGCTTTCATCCAGGAGTTAAACCAGCACATTCGCCGCCAGGAGAACCAAATGTACGCCAGCATGTTAGATCTGAAGACGGTGATAACCAGGAACATGGAGCTTGAAGAGGAACTCAAGTCTACACGCGACGGATATGAGGAGGAAATTGCAATACTAGTGGAGAAGAATGACGACCTGACAACGAAACTGGGAGTATTTGAAGGAAATATGCCCTAGAGGCAATAATAAAGTTATTATTTATTTCCTTATATCATGATAAATGTTTATTATTCATGCTAGAATTGTATTAACCGGAAACATAATACTTGTGTGAATACATAGACAAACAGAGTGTCACTAGTATGCCTCTACTTGACTAGCTCGTTGATCAAAGATGGTTATGTTTCCTAGCCATAGACATGAGTTGTCATTTGATTAACGAGATCACATCATTAGGAGAATGATGTGATTGACTTGACCCATTCCGTTAGCTTAGCACATGATCGTTTAGTATTCTGCTATTGCTTTCTTCATGACTTATACATGTTCCTATGACTATGAGATTATGCAACTCCCGTTTACCGGAGGAACACTTTGTGTGCTACCAAACGTCACAACGTAACTGGGTGATTATAAAGGTGCTCTACAGGTGTCTCCGAAGGTACTTGTTGGGTTGGCGTATTTCGAGATTAGGATTTGTCACTCTGAGTGTTGGAGAGGTATCTCTGGGCCCACTCGGTAATGCACATCACTTAAGCCATGCAAGCATTGAAACTAATGAGTTAGTCGCAGGATGATGTATTACGAAACGAGTAAAGAGACTTGCCGGTAACGAGATTGAACTAGGTATTGAGATACCGACGATCGAATCTCGGGCAAGTAACATACTGATGACAAAGGGAACAACGTTTGTTGTTATGCGGTCTGACCGATAAAGATCTTCGCAGAATATGTGGGAGCCAATATGAGCATCCAGGTTCCGCTATTCGTTATTGACCGGAGACGTGTCTCGGTCATGTCTACATAGTTCTCGAACCCGTAGGGTCCGTACGCTTAACGTTTCGATGACAGTTATATTATGTGTTTATATGTTTTGATGTACCGAAGGTTGTTCGGAGTCCCGGATGTGATCACGGACATGACGAGGAGTCTCGAAATGGTCGAGACATGAAGATTGATATATTGGATGCCTATGTTTGGATATCGGAAGTGTTCCGGGTGAAATCGGGATTTTACCGGAGTATGGGGAGGTTACCGGTACCCCCCGGGGGCTTAATGGGCCATAGTGGGCCTTTGTGGAGAAGAGGAGAGGCGGCCAGGGCAGGGCCGCGCGCCCCTCCCCCCCTAGTCTGAATAGGACAAGGAGAGGGTGGCGACACCCCCGCTTTCCTTCCTCTCTCCCTCCTCTTTCCCCTCCACTCCTAACCCAACTAGGAAAAGGGAGGGAGTCCTACTCCCGGTGGGAGTAGGACTGCTCCTGGCGCGCCCCCTCCTGGCCGGCCGCACCTCCCCCTTGCTCCTTTATATACGGGGGCAGGGGGCACCCTAGAGAGACAACAATTGATCGTTTGATCTTTTAGCCGTGTGCGGTGCCCCCCTCCACCATAGTTCACCTCGATAATACTATAGCGGTGCTTAGGCGAAGCCCTGCGTTGGTCGAACATCATCATCGTTACTATGCCGTCATGCTGACGAAACTCTCCCTCAACACTCGGCTGGATCGGAGTTCGAGGGACATCATCGGGCTGAACGTGTGCTGAACTCGGAGGTGCCGTACGTTCGGTACTTGATCGGTCGGATCGTGAAGACGTACGACTACATCAACCGCGTTGTGCTAACGCTTCCGCTTTCGGTCTACAAGGGTACGTGGACAACACTCTCCCCCCTCGTTGCTATGCATCACCATGATGTTGCGTGTGCGTAGGAAAAATTAAAAATTACTACGTTCCCCAACAGTATTCATAGGAGACCCCGCGCCAGGAGGAGATGACGACCCTCCCGAAGACATCCGTTCTGAAGACTACATCATCATCGACGACACCGCCTCCGACCCCGACAATAGTGATGATGATTATGAAGACGAAGCTGGAGCAGATATCATGGAGTCTTCCACCGATCAAAACTTCTAGTAGACCACCATATGATCAGTAGTATTCCCCCATGCATATATTAATTGTCCGAGCACTTTAACGATAGTTAGATCGATTTTATGCCCTTGTTTTGATTGAGTGATATGATATGATTATGTGTTTGTCTCATGTGCATATGGGTAGTGATTTTTCTCCTTAGACCTCACTCTATTCTAATCTCTTCCCTCTAAACCCATAAGATGCCTCCGAGACGTGACACCGGATTTGCCTTCCCACCGGAACTCACTCAGTTGATCCAACAACAGAATGCCTTGATGCAGTTGCTAGTCCAGAACCAAGGCAACAACAACAACAACAACCCACCGCCACCACCTCCAGTTGACAACTTAGCCCGTTTTATGAGGTTGAATCCGCCGGTGTTTTCCAGTAGCAACGAGCCAATTGTAGCTGATGACTGGCTCCGCAAGATTGGAAGGGAGTTGACCACCGCAGGTTGCACAGATGCTGAGAAGGTGCGCTTTGCCGCACATCAACTAGATGGACCCGCAGCCTCATGGTGGGAGAATTACACTGCCACTTTCCCTGTGGCTAATGTTACTTGGGATCAGTTCCAGCAAGCATTCCGCACAGCACATGTCTCAACTGGAGCTATGAGCATGAAGAAGCGTGAGTTTCCCAACCTACTCCAAGGGAACCGTACTGTGGCTCAGTACGTGGATGAGTTCAGTAAGTTATCTCGCTATGCCCCTGATAATGTGGCCACAGATGCCACGAAGCAGGAGAAGTTTATGGAAGGCTGAATGATGAGATGAGTATGCAGTTGATGGTTGCAACATTTAATAACTACCAAGAGTTGGTAGACAAGGCTCTTATGATTGAAGGGAAGCAGCAGCAGATAGATAGCCGTAAGAGGAAGTATGGACAAGGGAGGTACAATTCAGGAGCTCAACAGAAGCCTCGTTTTACCCCGAACTCAGGAGGATATACCCATAACCATGGAGGCCACACTCACAATGGAGGAAGTTCGCATAACCACAGTGGCTCCAAGAATGGAAATGGGAATGGAGCAAATAACAACCAGAGCCGCTCTAACCCAGCCACACCCGCCAAGAAGGACCTAAGTCACATTACTTGTTTTAAGTGAGGGAAGACTGGACACTATGCCACCGAGTGTTCTGAAGCGAAGAATGGAAATGGCAATGGAAGCACTGGGAAGAAGCCCAATCCTTTCACCAGAGGTCAGGTGAACCACATCAACGTGGAGGAGGTTGAAGAACAGCCAGACGCAGTTATCGGTAAGTTTTTGGTTAAGTCATTTGCCGCTCTCGTTCTTTTTGATACTGGTGCATGGCATTCATACATATCAAGGGGCTTTGTGGACAAGTTTAAGTTGCCAACCTTAGCCCTTAGGTCACCCATGTTAGTAAGCTCGCCAGGAGCAGAGTATATGGCCAGCCGATGGTGCGATCGGATACCCTTAACCATTGGTAGCCATGTTTTCCCCTCAGACCTAATAATTTTGGAGTCACAAGGATTGGATATTATACTAGGCATGGATTGGCTATCGAAGTACGAAGGAAACATTGACTGTGCTAGTAAGTCGATACTTCTCACCACCCCGGAGGGAAAGATGATCAAGTATGTATCTAGGCATGCGCCAAGAAGGACCAAAGTAAATTCTCTCTCGGGAGTTGTTCAGGAGGAAGTGCCTGTAGTGAAGGATTACCCAGATGTATTTCCAGAGGAACTACCAGGCATGCCGCCGGATCGAGACATTGAGTTTTTGATAGAGCTGTTGCCAGGCACCGGACCTATATCGACGAGACCATACCGGATGCCCGCAAATGATCTGGAGGAGATTAAGAAGCAGATTAATGAGTTATTGGGGAAAGGTTACATTCGATGAAGTTCATCACCGTGGGGAGCCCCAGTGCTCTTAGTTGAGAAAAAGGATGGATCATTGAGAATGGTTGTTGATTATCATGCACTAAAAGAAGTGACGATCAAGAACAAGTACCCACTGCCGATGATCAATGAATTGTTTAACCAGCTGCAGGGAGCTAAAGTATTCTCCAAGATCGATCTGCGATCAGGATACCACCAGCTGAAGATCCGCGAATAGGATATATCTAAGACAGCCTTCACCACAAGGTACGGGCTGTATGAGTATACGGTTATGTCATTTGGATTGACTAATGCCTTTGCCTATTTCATGAGTATGATGAATAAGGTGTTTATGGAGTTCCTGGATAAGTTGACGTGGTGTTCATTGATGATATTTTGCTGTACTCGAAGAATGAAGAGGAGCACAAGGGGCATTTGCGTTTAGTTCTCGAGAAGCTCAGGGAACATCAGTTGTATGCCAAGTTCAGCAAATGTGAGTTTTGGTTGAAGGAAGTTGGATTCCTTGGACACGTTATATCAGGAGAAGGTATAGCAGTAGACCCTACCAAGGTCCAGCCAGTCACTGAGTGGTTGGCATCCACCTCAGTTGGAGAGATCCGCAGTTTTCTAGGACTCGTAGGATATTACCGGAGATTCATTGAGAATTTTTCCAAGATTGCGAAACCCATGACGGAGTTGTTGAAGAAGGACACCAAGTTTAAGTGGACCGAGGAATGTGAGGCTAGTTTTCAGGAGTTGAAGAAATTTTGGTTACAGCCCCAGTGTTGATTCTGCCAGATATATGCAAGGACTTCCAAGTGTATTGTGACACTTCTCGCTTAGGACTTGGAGGTGTACTTATGCAGGCTGGAGGAGTTGTTTCTTATGCCTCACGACAGCTTCGACCGCATGAGTTGAATTATGCCACGCATGATTTGGAGTTAGCAGCCGTAGTGCATGCACTCAAGACCTGGAGACATTTTCTTATTCGTAACCGTTGTGATGTATACACGGATCATAAGAGTTTGAAGTACATTTTCACTCAGAAGGAGATGAATCTCAGGTAGAGGAGATGGTTGGAGCTTATAAAAGATTATGATATGAAGCTGCATTATCATCCAGGAAAGGCCAATGTCATAGCAGACGCTTTGAGTCGGAAGAGTTATGTCAATACTCTCGTAACAGGAGGATTACCAAAGGAGTTAGCCGAGGATCTCAGGGAACTTCGTTTGGAGATTGTTCCCAGAGGTTTTGTCGCGGCAATGGAAGTTCAGTCTACATTGTTGGTGTCGGTGTGCAAAAGTAGGGGCCCTCCTTTTGACCCCTTACTGGTGCACGGGCAGTCAGAGCCACGCCCACGGCCACACTTGGCAAGGTAGAGGAGGTGAACCAAGGTAAATCGAAGCGCGAGGCAACCAAAGCAACGCCAAGGCCAAGGACACAGAGAGCAAGAGGGCAAGGCAGGCTCCCCCGGCAAGACCCTTGCTGGAGTTTCACCATGTGACCCCGACAAGAGCCTTGCCGGGGCAACTTTCCCAACGCCAAGCGAAGTGAGCTACCCTTGAGCCCAAGGGTTCCGACACCGCCAACAACTACATTGGAACCAGGGCTCGGGAGGCAAATCCGTAGTGCCATGTAGATCTTCATCAAGATCATAAACATGTGAGATCAGATGAGGACCAGAAGACGGCGACCCTCGGCGTGATCCTAGCCGAGGGAATCCACAAGACTCCCGGCAAGCGCCTTGCTGGGGACGACCGCAGCGCCACGGCAAGGCCCTTGCCGGGCCTCCCGGCAAGACCCTTGCCGAGGGCGTCAGCAGGGCCATGATCAGGTCAGCACCAGCCAAGACTCTTCCGCCGTTCACATGCAGCTGCTAGCCCAACCAGCTGGGCAGGCACCTGCATGGCAACATGCGGCTTCCGAGCCAACTCAGCCAACACATACGTGGCGGCATGCAAATCTTTTTGAAGGCCCTACCGCCGCGCCACCTCAGCTGCCTCCTTGTCTACATGGCGCCGCACGCATCGCTGGCCTGGGCGCGTGTCGAAGCGGGGCGGAGCGGCGACGGACGGGACGGGCCTCATCCCCGTCCCTAATAAAGCTAAGGGACACCTAAGCGATGCATTAAATGCGTCTTGTCCTGTAATACAGGCGATAAGCTCACGGCACTGTAGGCCTTTCCACCTCCTGTGTGCCACTGTGGCAGCCCCTTTCGACTATAAAAGGAGGCCCATGGCATACAGGAGAGGGATTCGGCTCTTTGAAACTACGCAGCTACCGTAGCTAGTTCAGGAGCTCAAGAACACTCATAATACATCCACCAAAGCAGGACTAGGGTATTACGCATCCTCGCGGCACGAACCTGGGTAAACAATCCGTGTGCTCTGTATCAGACCTGCTCTTCTCACAACCCCGCGGCCCGCAATCGTAGTAGGGATTCCTGTGACCCCATAGGTGTCGCTCCCACCGACATTTTTGGCGCGCCAGGTAGGGGGTGCGCAGTTGTGAAAATTTGGTCTGATCAAGACGGTGGCCTTATGAAGGTCGTCGTTCCAAGGAAGAAGACGACCAAGCTTGACGGCGCCATCAAGAGACGCGGTGGACGCCCGCGCAACGACAGAAAAGCTAAGTCACGCGAAACTTTAAGCAATTTCCTTTTTATATATGAGGTTATTATCCTCAAAGGTCCTACCCTATATATGGAAGCCTGCACGCAAAGGGGCCCTTCCACAATTGGCAACGCCCTTGTTCTGTTTCGAGTCCGCTCAACAGCTCGAGCGGGTCCGTCGAGAGTGGCAGGGTAGCTTCCACAATTGGCAACGCTCTCGATTCTGACTCGAGTCAAGCTCGACAGTTCGGGCGGCCGTGTTGAGAGCGGTAAGGTGCTTCGCTCAGCAGCAAGCACACCCGGTAGGCCATTGGGGATCCGTCCTCAAGGTGCCACCCTGGGTTTACGCGCCGGCAAGCTTACCCGACTAACATAGGGTGAACATATAAAGGGAAGATCAAACAGGAAAATAACATGCATTGTCTCAAAAAGTACTGCAGAGTTATATTACATCAATTGCCGCCGCAGTTCTAACTAAAGATAGAAATTGTCTTGGTCATGAACTCGCAGCTGCGATAGGAAACGGGGTGCCTAATCCCGGCGCTGGCCCTCCACCGTTTGAATTCTGTCGATGAGGCTGATGACGGGCTCGATACGCTCCTTGAGCGGAGCAAGGTTAGTACCCTCCGGCAAGCTTTCCAGCGCGGCGTCGAAGTCAAGGGTGGGGTTCCAGTATGCCACCTTGGTGAGAACCTTGGTCATGGTGCCCCGGCAGAGCCTCCGGGACTCGTTGGCCAGCCAGGCCGCCCTGTTGAGGCGAAGCGTCTCCAGGGCCCCAAGAACGCTTTCAAAGAACAGCGTCAGCCCAGCGTGAACACTGAAGTTCGGCTCCGGGGTATACCTCACGGTTGGCATCCCCATGGTAGCGAGCTGCACGGTGATCCTGTTAGCGACGTCGAGGAGGCGGCCGATCCAGCGCTTTTTGCCCTCCACGAAGTCCTTGAGGGTGGCAGCGTCATTCTTCCGCTGCTGCTTCGCCTCCTCCAGGTCCTTGTTCAGGGTCGTCTCCCGGGCCTGGGCCTCCGAGATCGTCTGCTCCAAGCTGGCAAACTTCTGCGTCAGATCCTTGATGGTATCATTGGTCCTGGAGAGAGACTCGGCCTTCTTGATGACGGCGGCCTGTGAGTCCGCCAAGGCACTCCTGGCCGCGTCCCTCTCCTCCGTTAGCATTAAGGTCGCCTGCTTCAGACGCTCCTGCTCCTGCTCCAGCTCCGCCACCTTGCCGGCATGATCCCAGACCAGTGCGTCGAGCGTTTCCTTCTGCCCCTGAACTAGGTCCTGGGTCCGCTGCGCCACCAGAGCCTCGACCTCCTTGTCCTAGGCGCAGAGCTTGGCCAAGTCATCCTCCTGAGAATCCAAGGAGGCTTGCCGCTGCACCTGCGCGGCCTCAGCCTTGGCCACCTCATCCTTCTGAGAATCCTGTCGGTGTGCAAAAGTAGGGGGCCTCCTTTTGATCCCTTACTGGTGCACGGGCAGTCAGAGCCACGCCCACGGCCACACTTGGCAAGGCAGAGGTGGTGAACCAAGGTAAACCAAAGCGCGAGGCAACCAAAGCAACGCCAAGGCCAAGGACATAGAGAGCAAGAGGGCGAGGAAGGCTCCCCCGACAAGACCCTTCCCGGAGCGTCACCCTGCGGCCCCGGCAAGAGCCTTACTGGGGCAACTTGCCCAACGCCAAGCGAAGTGAGCCACCCTTGAGCCCAAGGGTTCCGACACCGCCAACAACTACATTGGAACCAGGGCTCGGGAGGCACCTCCGTAGTGCCATGTAGATCTTCGTCAAGATCATAAACATGTGAGATCAGATGAGGACCAGAAGACGGAGACCCTCGGTGTGATCCTAGCAGAGGGAATCCAGAAGACGCCCGGCAAACGCCTTGGCGGGGACGACCGCAGCGCCACGGCAAGGCCCTTGCCGAGGGCGTCAGCAGGGCCACGATCAGGTCCGCACCAGCCAAGACTCCGCCGCCGTTCACATCCACCTGCCAGCCCAACTAGCTGGGCAGGCACCTGCGTGGCAACATGCAGCTTCCGAGCCAACTCAGCCACACATATTTGGCGGCATGCATATCTTCATGAAGGCCCTACCGCCGCGCCACCTCAGTTGCCTCCCTGTCTACAAGGCGACGAAAGCATCGCTGGCCTGGGCGCGTGTCGAAGCGGGGCGGAGCAGCGACGGACGGGACGGGCCTCATCCCCGTCCCCACTAAGCGATGCATTAAATGCGTCTTGTCCTGTAAAACGGGCGATAAGCTCACGGGACTGTAGGCCTTTCCACCTCCTGTGTGCCACTGTGGCAGCCCCTTTCGACTATAAAAGGAGGCCCATGGCATACAGGAGAGGGATTCGGCTCTTTGAAACTACGCAGCCACCGTAGCTAGTTCAGGAGCTCAAGAACACTCATAATACATCCACCAAAGCAGGACTAGGGTATTACGCATCCTCGCGGCCCGAACCTGGGTAAACGATCCGTGTGCTCTCTGTCAGACCTGCTCTTCTCACAACCCCGCGCCCCGCCACCATAGTAGGGATTCCTGTGATCCCATAGGTGTCGTTCCCACCGACAGTTGGGAAAGATTCGTGAAGCTCGGAAGGATGACAAAGAGATTGCAGAGATAAAAGAGAGGATGAGCAAAGTTAAATCCAAGGGTTTTTGTGGGGATGAGGACGACACCTTATGGTTTGAGGACCACGTATATGTGCCCAATAATGCAGAGATCAAAAAGTTAATACTTCAGGAGGCTCATGACTCACCATACTCAATTCACCCTGGAAACACCAAGATGTATTTGGATTTCAAGGAGCATTTCTGGTGGACTGGTAAGAAGAAGGATATTGCCGAGTATGTAGCCGTATGTTATGTATGTTAGAGAGTGAAGGCAGAGCATCAGAAACCAGCAGGATTACTGCAGCCTATGCCGATACCCTAATGGAAGTGGGACAAGCTTGGCATGGATTTCATTTCCGGATTGCCCAGGACCCGATCGGGATATGATTCTATCTAGGTAGTAGTTTATCGCTTGACCAAAGTGGCTCACTTTAACCCAGTGAAAACCACCTATACAAGTGCAAAGTTGGCCAAGATATATATGACCAGGATCGTATGTCTGCATGGAGTTTCGAGGACCATCGTATCAGATAGAGGAACACAGTTCACTTCAAAGTTTTGGAATCAGTTACACCAGACTTTGGGTACTAGGCTAGAGTTCAGTACATCCTTTCATCCGCAGACAGATGGACAGACCGAGAGAGTCAATCAGATTCTGGAGGACATGTTGAGAGCTTGTGCATTAGATTATGGATCCAGTTGGGATGATAATTTGCCTTACGCGGAGTTCTCATACAACAACAGTTACCAAGCCAGTCTGAAGATGGAACCATTCGAAGCCTTGTATGGGAGAAGATGCAGGACACCGTTAATGTGGGATGAAGTTGGAGACCGTCAGTTGTTTGGACCAGATTTGATCAAGGAGTCCGAAGAGAAGGTTAATTTGATTCGAGACAGACTGAAGGTAGCTCTGTCCTGGCAGAAGAGTTATGCAGACTCAAAACGCAAGGAGGTAGTTTATGAAATCGGAGACAGAGCGTATCTTCATGTATCACCTCTGCGAGGAGTTAAACGATTTGGAGTTAAGGGAAAGTTAACCCTGAGATTTGTAGGACCATACCGACTGTTGGAGCGTATGGGAGAAGTGGCCTACAAGTTGGAATTACCCGAAGGATTGCCAGGAGTTCATGATGTGTTTCACGTTTCCCAGTTGAAGAAGTGCCATGCAGAGATGGCCGATATTCCTCTAAGAGATACAGTGCCCCTGGAAGCGATTCAGTTGGATAGTGATCTGACCTACGAGGAGAAACCTGTCAAGATTCTCGAGTTTGCCAGCCGAGTCACACGCAGCAAGGTTATCAAATTTTGCAAAGTTGAGTGGAGCCACCATACTGAGGATGAAGCCACCTGGGAACGAGAGGAAGACCTGCGGAAAGACCACCCACACCTATTTTCTAGCCAACCAGAATCTCGAGGGCGAGATTCATCTTAAGGGGGGTAGGTTTGTAACATCCCAATTTTCAATTTGGATGTTATACATAGGTCATCATATGCATATCATATTTTATTTGCATTTTGCTTGCGATCGTAGAAATCCTAAGCAACTCAAGGACCCACGGAGAGAGTTGGGGATTTCATTATTTTCATATTTGAACTTTTCTCAAATATTGAAAAGAGGATCAATTTGGTTTTATAATTTTTCTCTCCGAATATTTCAAATATCAAAATAAATGAGAGGAGATAATATGACTTCTCCAAAATTAAAGAAATACTGCAGGAAAAATATTAAAATCAAATATATATTTTATTTGAATTTTATTCGAGATTTTATTTGAATTAGAAAAATATGCATTTATCAAAATCGCATTATTATGCCAAAAAAATGTTCACGTTTTTCTAAATATTTTATTTAGACGGTGAAAATTATTTTTGGCATTTATAGAATTATTTTTTATATTTTATTAAGATTTTTCTTTCGGCAAAATTTTATTATTTTTCCTAAAAAATCTTCCTGGACCGCACTGGGCCAGAGGCCTAGCCGGCCCGCTCGCCGCCGTGCCCGCGACGGATACCGGCCGGAGTCCGACCCCGAGCAGGCGCCGCGCCCCCTTCCCCAAGTAGCCGCCACTCCCTCCCCTCCTTAAATACCGGCCCCGCCGCCCCCTCCTCTGCTCGTCCCGCCCCGCCGCCTCAGCCCCGCCACCGAGCCGCCGCCGCCGCCGACGCCGCTGCGAGCTGCTGCCGCCGCCGCCACGCTGCGCCGTCGCCCGCGCGCCGCTGCCTCGCCGGAGCTCCGCCTCGTCGGAATCCCGCCGCCGCCGTTGACTTCGCCGCCACCGTTTTTTTCGGTTTTAGGTATAAAACCGTTCGGTTTTTTCATATAAACCCTAGATAGGTTTTTTTATCGGGTTTTCCTCGGTTTTATTCGGTTAGTTCTAATTTACGAAAGTTCGTTCGTTAGTTAGTTTTAACGAACGAATCCGTTCGTTTGTCTCCATTAGCGGACGTTCGTGCCGTAGTCTTTTTCTTTTTATTTTATTTTCGTCCAGGGATCTATCCGCGATTATTTTTATCACAGATTAGCCCCTGATCTTCAGACCCTCGCAACTTCTAAACCGTTTGTCCAAATCCAATGAAAACAACGCCAAAATCTTCATCTTGAACCCCTCTTTCCAGTAAATCAACTTGAACAAGGTTTTGACAAATTAAAATTTGGCTTCAAGCAGATTTGTATTCAAATTTTTTTACCGTAGTTTCAGTTCCGCAGCTCCGATTCGATTGATTCTTTTTCCAAATCGAAGCTCTTCAGTTGGGTTTTCAGTTTGGACTTTCTTATCTGAGTTTTACCCTTGCATCTATGCTGGAGTGCTCACGTATTCTAGTGTTTGTTTGTAATAGAATTCCCGGAGTACGAAGCGTGCTACTACGAGTCTCTAGGGTTTGCAGATCGTCAGCAAGGCAAGTAACACTTTGATCATATCCCATTATTACCCAGTTTTTATGCATTAGTTTAAATCCTCACACATTGCATGAGTAGGATCTGTATAACATGTGGGTATTGGGAAGTAGATGATGAGGTAGAACCTATTGCCCTTTTATTATCAAACCCTTTGGAGTTACTTCTACGTTATGCTTATATTGCTATGCTATGCTCCTAGACGTGGTTTGGTTTGAGTGATCCATGACAGATGTGAGATTGGTAATTAATGGTTAACTTAAGGTGGCTACTTTAATACACATTTAGGTGGATTGGTAGAGGCACCCTGGAGCACCCAGTGGTTGTCTGGGCACCTGGAGAATCGAGTGTTGTCCTAGGATATCCCGGAGTACCCGTGTGATCATCCTATGGTTCAGCACCCAAGCTCAAAGGGATCATAAGATTACTCATGCTAGAAACTTCCATGTGCAGCCACAAGCCATTATGGGCTCTGGTATAGTCGAGTATGTTGCGTGACCTCTTCCAGTGGTAGGCTAGCAGATGTAGGGGATGTAGGTGGTACTGTCTACCCACGGTTAGAGTTAATGCTTCTGAAAGACTGTGTCTCGGTCATTCGTTTCTCAAACACCATGTAGTGCGAGAAATCCAATGGAGGAGATCGAGTCTTGTGGGGAAAAGTGCGCAAACCTCTGCAGAGTGTACAATCTAATCATGCTTAGCCGTGTCCCAGTTATGGACATCTTGAGTATCTAGTTCTTGGATTATCATATGGATATCATCACTCTTAATTAATTTGTTGGGTTATTAATACTGTTTAATTGGGATTGAGTTGGAGGAACCTTCTCAATGTTTACCAACTACCATGATAGTTAAAGAAAATACATTCCTTTGTTGTAGGGGAAAATTTTCCTTTTCGCAAAAATATATTAACCATAGAGCCTCCACCAGCCATACATGCATGTAGTATTAGCATTCATCATGTTCATTGCTCTACTGTGTTACTTTGCCAGCATATTCCATGTGTTGACCCGTTTCGGGCTGCAACATATCATGTTGCAGACTTTTCAGACGAAGAGTAAGGTGCGCTAGGTCGTTGTCGTGCACTCAGCTATGCCGTTGGAGTTGATGGACTCATTTACCTTCGATGCTTCCGCAGTTATCTTATTTAGATGGCCTTAAGCCATATTATTGTAATAAGTTCTCTTTTGAGACATTCGGTGTAATAAGTGTGTGATTGCACTCTGCTATAAATCCTTCAAGTATTGTGTGTGTCAGCATTACCGATCCAAGGGTGACACATATGCACAGAGATTTGACCGTCTGAGGTCGGATCGCTACATGCATCATACTTGGTTGAGAATCATGTCATGTTTAGGTGCTTGTGTGTTTACCTTGTCGTTTGCTTCTTTCTGGTTGTGCTCCTTCCCGATAGTTCCTGTTTCATTGCGATTGTGAGGATTCGTTCGACTACATGGGATCATCTTCTTCATGGGACTCGTTCTTCTTCCTAGCGGGATTTCAGGCAAGATGACCGTCACCTTGGATCTCACTACTATCTTTGCTATGCTAGTTGTCACGATGCTATCGCTACGTCGCGCTACCTACCACTTGTTTATCAAGCCTCCCAAATTGCCATGATAGCCTCTAACCTTTTTACCCTTCCTAGCAAACCGTTGTTTGGCTATGTTACCGCTTTGCTCAGCCCCTCTTATAGCGTTGCTAGTTGCAGGTGCAGTTGCAGGTTGTTCCATGTTGGGACATGGTTATCATGGGATATCACAATATCTCTTATTTAATTAATGCAGATATATACTTGGTAAAGGGTGGAAGGCTCGGCCTTATGCCTGGTTTTTTTTGCACTCTTGCCGCCCTAGTATCCGTCATACCAGTGTTATGTTCCTTGATTTTGCGTCCCTAACACGATGAGGGGTATGGGGCCCTCTTGACAGTTCGCTTTGAATAAAACTCTTCCAGCAAGGCCCAACTTTGGTTTTAACATTTGCCATAATAATACTTGAACCTAATAATTAATTGTCATAGGGCGTCATGAACTCGAGGATTTTTCTACATAGCAGGGGGCAGTGTTGATGGTGTTGGTCCCAACTAGGTAGACTGCGAGGCCACCTCGGGGAAACTTGAGGGCTGGTTTTACTCGTAGGATGTCCCATCCGGACGTGGCCTGAGACGAGATACGCGCGGCTACTATCAGGGTGTCGGCACGCCGAAAGGTCTTGCTGGACTTGTTTTACCATTGTCGAAATGTCTTGTGCACCGGGATTCCGAGTCTGATCAGAGGGTCCCGCGATGGAGGACTGTCTCCGCAGATCATGAGCTTGTCATGGGCTAAGGTGGGACACCCCTGCAGGGTTTGATCTTTTAAAAGCCGTGCTCGCGGTTATGTGGCAGATGGGAATTTGTTAATATCCGGTTGTAGAGGACTTGAAGTAAACTCAATTAAAATACACCAACCGCATTGTGTAACCGTGACCGTCTCTTTTCAAGTGAGTTCGAGAAGAGAACACGGTTGGATTATGTTTGAACGTAAGTAGTTCAGGATCAGTTATTGATCATTAGTAGTTTGCGACCGTTGCGTAGTTTCTCATCTTATTCTGGAATTCACAAGTTAGCCACCATACTTTGCTTAGTCGCTACTGCAACGTCACCACTTTACCCCTTCCTTACCCATTAAGCTTTGCTAGTCTTGATACCCACGGTAATGGGATTGTTGAGTCCTCGTGGCTCACAGATTACTACAACAACAGTTGTAGTTACAGGTAATGCGATGAGCATGATGTGAGAGCGATGTTTACTTGTCTTCGAGTTTTTTCTTCTTCTTCTTTGTCGATCTTAGGTTAGGTTCCTAGTCTCCAGCCTAGGCTAGCAGGGTGGATGTCATTAGAGCTTTTGTTTGTGTTTCATCCGTAGTCGGATGTTGTTCTCATGTATGATGTTGATGTATTCTTGCGGCATTTGTATGCCTTGTATGTATCCCCAACTATTATGTAATGGTACGATGTAATGATATCCACCTTGCAAAAGCGCGTCAATATGCGGTTCTATCCTTGGTGGGACCTTCGAGTTCCTTTAGGATAGAGTCGCATATTAGCCGTGACACAATGCGAGCATAAACAAGTAGGAGTACTGTAGGGGCCCAATCCCCAACGGTTTCTGGGTCGTGTGGGAAGGACCCCCCTATCGCCCACACTCACTTGGCGACGGTTCCAAATGCCATCGTGGAAAGGGGTTAAAAACCGTTTGTATATATAGCGCCGACGCGCACCAGTGATACATGTTGTGCCAACAGAGTTTCAGTTGGATGCTGCAAACTTGAATGTGAGCAATCAATAAATAAAGTTTTGCAAGAGCCATAAGAAACTAACATCAAACTAGTAAAACCAACCAGTTTTGGCAACATGTTTAATTACACATGAACTAGTAAAACTAACAAAGTTCTTGGCAACATATTAAAGTAACAAGTCGGTACCGTTTACCAGCAACACAGACATCTATAAATTTCTTTGATGTAAGCAAAATGATTCCAACACATATACAAGTTGAAATGATGGTGTCCCTCATATAAACCAGACAGTTGTCTACCTATGAAAGTTCAAACATTACTAGTGCTACAAGTGATAACAGCAAACCATTTAAACAAACAGGGTATCAGAACATAAATTACACATGAATTCTGCTACACCCTAGAAGTACATATGACCAGCTATCTACGTGCTTAAGTAGCTATTTAAGTTCAGGCAAACAGGTAATTCTTAACAGTAAGTATCAAACACATAGATAGGCGCAGTCAATAATAGGATTAACAGGCTATGGCATTATGTAATCAGTAGCAAACTAAATTAAGCCAAGCAACATAATTGAACAATTTTGCAATAAGTGGCTAACAAAAATTTTGAGAAGCAGGTAACTGAACTTACACTAGCTCTTTGTACAGGCACACTTCAACTTCTTTTTCGCTTACAAGGTTCTACGAAGGAGTCCATGGCATCAATTGCTTGGATACGCAGTCCCAATACTTCTTTCTTCCCACACTGCATTGGTAAGTTGAATGGTTAATCTGGTAAGATGGTGCATCCTTGATATGTTCTATGAGGACGTGTAGTCAGACTAGTTGTAGCCACACACATCACACTGGCTTTTACTGTATATTTTCATGTGATTACATTTGGCATATCGAGATCTAAGCAATCTACAATAGGATGAAAAGACTAGCATCCTTCACATTATTGGCGAACTTAGTTCATAGAAACAAGCAATTCAACCATTCTATGGGTAAATCAAAAGCGCCACAGGAATATTTTTCACTACCCCAATCATATACGCAAAAAGGGGTGACGCCATCGTAGGGGCTGGTATGGGCGGCCGCCTCGGGTGGCTAGAAAGTGTGCACCTAGTTTGAGTCATCCAGGTTGGCCTAGGCTAGTTTTGTTTGTCCCAACGCACGAGCAGGCAATGTAAAAATGAAGAAAAACGTTTCAATTTGGATAGGCCAATAACGTTTCAAATTTCTCAAGTTATGTTGATTTCCGAAGTGCAAGTGCCTCCGTATTTTTTAAGTTAAATGTCCGCCCCTGGTAACTTGAATTCGTGGATCCGCCACTGCAAACAAATCATGCACGCAGGCCAGTACAAATTAAATGAAATGCAGGGACTTACGCTAGCTCGTTGTACAGGCTCACTGCAGCTCTGCTTGCGCTTGGGATGTTCCATGTACAAGTCCATCTTACCACTTGCTTGGATGTGCAGGCCTTGTGCTCCTTGCATCCCCCTCTGCATTTTTGACATGGCGAATGGTTGATCAAATAAGAGGAATCGACCTTGCTGTTGTACCGGAGGACAGATACTTACAAGGTTATGCGGGTGTACAGGATATGTACCAGATCCCGTAGCGCCGTCATACTTCGCTAAACAATGGTTTTGCTTGTTTCAGATGATATCTCCAGAAGAAACAAGGGTTAAAGTCAGAGTTGCATAGGCGTGTAAGCTAAGAGAGCAGTGAAAGGATATCCAAACATCATCGGAACAGTGCACAAGGCAGTGATGTGTGGATACCTAGTTTGGGCCGGCGTTTGGGCATGCTCGCCTAGCTAGAGTGCGGGTCACTTCAGAGCCGTTGAGGGTGATGTGCTGCCGTTGGCTGGCCGTGCATGGATGCAGATCTTGAGTGGCAACGATGTGCTCGGTGAAGTAGCCCCGATGAGGTGGGGAGACGGCGTCAGTGAAGCGCACCTAATGCGGTGGAAGTCGGTGTCTGCGAGGCACGTCGGTTGTGGCGGCCGACGTTGTCGGTGGACCACCTGGTGCGGTGGACGAGGGCATAGATGAGGTAGCTCCGGTGCGGTGGTGAAGCGCGACCATCGTCTTCGTCGTCGTCCTCCGCCACAGAGGTGGGGAAAGAGACGAGACGAGGGGCGATTGAAACTTTGCTTGGGCTGGCGGTGCATTAGGGATTTGAGCAATATGGGCGCGGAAGGGGATGGTGGAGAAGGGAGATTTTGCAGGGCAGGAATTGGGGCTGCCAGATATTTCAATCCGAAACATGGAAGCGTCAACTTATTTTGCCGCCGTTCTTTTCTTGGGGGGAGGGAGGGAGGGGGTGGGTGGCTGGGTGCTAAGCGTCCGTACGACACATGCGACCACCACGACATGGCCCTCGTCTGCCTGGTGCGCCTACATTTGAGAATGCAAACGAATCTTCTTTCATTTGCAAACGAATCTGTATGTATTACCATGCCCGTGTTTTCCTTGCAAATAATTAGTCATTCAAAACGAGATACTATAAATTAATTAATGATGAGTTATTTGAAAAAAAAAATCGAAATGGTATCCACGCTAACGTGGATGAGAGTGTGTGTCACATAATTAGTTATTTGAATTAGAGTGTGTGTCTAGCAATCTCCAATTCTAACGTGTATTTCGCATTTCACGGTATCCAAGCTACCTTTTAATACAAATTCATATGTATATGATGAACACCATGGTAGTGAGAAAACTTTGGATGGATTCAAACATATGACCTACAAAATAGCACAACAATCGAGTCAATGTCAACTTTTCCAAACCTAGTATGGCACGAATTCGAAACAAATACCCATATGCATGGTCCTCAGTTGAAATCTTACAGTGTACACCGAATTGAAACATCAATATTAAGTCTCATACTATCTACATTCAAATGTTGTTTTTAGCCCCACCCTACCCCCCCAGCACACACGCTACATACTTCCTGTATTGGTCAATCTTCCTCTCCTAACCACCTTAGGAAGCTATCGGTTTCCGAAACACATTCATTCTTTCTCTCCATGTTTCGATCTCTAACTCTCTCAACTACACAACCCCCTTTTTCCACGATGTTACCAAATGTATTTACCTCACACACCCGCCATTGCACCCCAAGCCGAGCTCTCTCTCTCTCCCTCCCACCCTCTCTCGCTAGATACATGCATTGCCTATCTAGGTCACTTCCACGAGACTGTCTCACTCTTTCTTCCGCACAGCGGGCCACACTCGCTCAATCTCGCTCTCTTTATCTGAGTCTCAATTAACCTCATTTTCTTTCACACACAAATGATATATCTCCCTGTTTGGGCCTCGACCGACACACTCTGTACTCTCTCACGCAGATTGTCTATCTAGGTCAGTCCATCCAAGCCGCCCCCACTCTTTCGACCTCATGGCGGGCTACGCTCGCTCAATCTCTCTCTCTCCCTCCCTCCCTCCCTCTCTCTCTCCCTCCCTCCCTCTCTCTCTCTCTCTCTTTGTATGTCTCGATTGACCTCGCTCTTTCTCGGACACAAACGACATATCTCCATGTTTGAGCCCAATTCAACATATTCATATTGTATACTCTCTCACGCACATTGTCTATCTAGGTCACTCTCTCCAACCCGTCTCACTCTTTCGATCGCACGACGACCCACACTCGCTCAATCTCTCTCCCTTTATATATGTAATCGATTGACCTTGCTTCCTCCCACGCACAAAATATATCTACATGTCTGTGACTGGATCAACTCTCAAGCTCTATCTTACAGCCCTCAACCCTCCCAAAAGCTCAATCCGACAATATCTCTCCAGAGCATATATATCTTTTCAATGAATGTCGGACCACACTCACTTTGTCTCTCTATCTATATGTCTCTCGATTGACCTCGCTTTCTCACGCCGTATCTTCCACACATTCAAGCTACCTGTCCATCCCTCGCAAAGCCTGAGCTATTTACATTGCGAGGGGGACTCCAACCTTGGACTAATTTGTGTAGGCATTTATTCCGGTGGGTTTAGATTATATTTTCGTAGCGGCCCACAACTACTCCGAACACCGTTACAACCCCCGCACCTCCCCCAATTGATTTCCCTCTGGCTCGGTCATCGCTCTCTCGCACGTCCTTTCTCGCCTTCAACATCGCACCATGGTTGTATTGCAAAAAACTATGTTGTTCTCTTTAATTATTACAAATAAGCTACAAAACTGCACACCGATAGTCCACCTGGAATGGAACAAATATCGACCCACAAATTAAAGTGCTACAAACTACACACCGAGGGGACAACCTGTCATGAAACAAATTTGGACCCATATACAAATTAAAAAATAAAGGACGAGGATCGAACATGCGACATGGGCCTTCAAGCCGCACGCCAATAGGCAACATACGTAGAACAACAATGTTTGTTGTACCCCACTTTGTTCATATATTGTTTTTATATTACCATAGCCTATTTAATGGATAACATGTAATATTATTTTTAGTACATTAGTGGGACCGACTCGTTAGCAGGTACTATTCTCCTTCACTTACTGGTGGGTTCGATGTGTGCTCTCTCTCTCCTCCCCTTCTGCGTTTAGACGCATGGACAAACACGAAAAACTCGCGGGCGATGTTGTCGTTGACCATATATGGATGCGTTCACAAGTTACGACACCAGTTTCACGTACTAGTAGTACTAGTCAATGTGTACGTGCAAAGGATGTTAATTTGGAAGTATATTAAGTGCATGCAGATATTAAGTGGGATATTATTTGCGTGTTATTATGTGATTAGCACTATTTGTGGCATTAAATTAACTGCACGCAAAACGTGTTGAGCGCTCGACATTGAAGCAGTCTAGGACGTTGATGAGAAGGAATACATGTGGCTTGATGACGTTTTATATTTAATTAGTTACGGCTCTAGCAGAACATTTAGTCGATCAAATCATAGATTTCATTCAGTCTGACTCCGACTTTACATTCATACGATGATCGATCTAAAATAAATAGAAATGATAAACGTTCAAATTTTAAGCATGGCAATCCGAATGTTTTTCATGGCAAATTTAGATTACGCAGAACATTTAGTCGATCAAATCATAGATTTCATTCAGTCTGACTCCGACTTTACATTCATACGATGATCGATCTAAAATAAACGGAAATGATAAACGCTCAAATTTTAAGCATGGCAATCCGAATGTTTTTCATGGCAAATTTAGTTACGCGGCGGCGGGGGGCGTCTTGCGGTGCGAAGAGGCTCCTCTGCCGTGCTATGTGTCGTCGGGCCACTGACCGACGGCGACGGCGGTGTCTTGCGCCGTTGTTGGCATACTCCTGGACGTTGGCCCTAGCTTCAAGGAAGGCCACAATGTTCTGGACTTCGGTCTCCAGAAGCGAATCAATTAGAGGGCGGAGGCGACTGGCATTGGTGCAAGGAAGCGGTCAACGGCGGCCATCCATGCCGCTGAGGGGAGCGCTGGCATCCGCGCGGGGATAGGCACTGGCAACGACGCGGTGGAGACATTCGTGTGCACGTGCACCGGCATGGGCGCGCACGTCAGTGCACGCGCAGGCGCTGGGAGGTGCACCGGCGCGTGAAAGTCGGCGGGGACCTCGTGGAACCCCGTGGCATCAAGCTCAGCGACAATGTCCAGCTCCCATCCCATCAATGCCACGGGAATGGACGCTGGCGCAGTCGGGGCGACGGGAGCCGGAACGGGAGCGGGGACAGGTACGGCGTCTTCCCGCAAGGCCGGTTCAAGCTCATCCCGAAGCGCCTTATGTTCTTGAGACTCCGGCTGGGTGTCTTCCTCAGGAAACTGGAAGACTAAGCGCAGACCATCGTGATGCGGCATGGCGAGGTCAGGCTGGTTGGAGGTAGACGACAGGAGAATCGGAGAGGAAGAGAGAAGATTGTAGCGATACCGGGTACTGCGGGGTTGATTTTAAACTGCGGCACCGGTGACATTAAAAGTGGGAGATGTTGGGACGAAGGTGGGCGGTGGAGCCTGGTCAAAGGGATCGCCTCCCGGTGAGCCTGCGCAGCGGTCTGCTCGCACACCTCCCTGTCAGCCGGCGCAGCGGTCTGCTCCCACGCCTCTCGTCGACTCACACGCTTGCTTAGACGGCACCTGCTGATAAGAAGCGGGACTCGTGGCGGCACGTAAATGCCCACGGTTTCAATAGTGAAAGCATTCGCCTTAACATGACAGGTCTTTGTTCCAAAATACCTTGGCTCTTCATTTGTGCAACTTCTCATAAGCAGCTTGTCTCAAATTGAAGAAAAATTTACGTAGGAATATTTGTGCCATATCACATGACCATGCTCAGTTTCATGAATTTCTTGTCACTTTTGGATTTTCTGAAATTTAAAATCCAGGATTTGAAACAATATCATAACCTGCATCATGCAATAAATTTTCAAGCGATACATCTTTCCTGTTGTATTTCTTAAGAAAGGATTGGTCAAACATTTTGCTTAGTTAGACTTCACACAAGTTATATATAGAGAGTAAAAGCATAATCCCTCTGTACCAGTGCATTGCCTGATATATTAACTCAAGTACTAGGCACGAACAAACGGGCTCAATTATGTGCTCATCCTCGCGTAGTACTCCTATTAGTACTAGGCAATGTAGTTGATGGGTGACCTTGGTTAGCGGCAACCGAGGGAATTGAACCATGCTCGGCACGGTAGGTAACGTTTTCTAGTTATTAAAGCATCCCTCCATTGTTTATCAGTAGTCATTATGGATCGGGGACATGAGGGGAATTTCCTAGGGCTGGAATTCTGGCCGCCACATATTTCAACTCGAAACGCGGAGGCTCGACTGGTTGGGGTTGGCTAATGTGTGTACCACGCACGCCACCAGAAGGACACGACTGTGGGAGTCCTGGATTAGGGGGTCCTCGGGCAGCTGGACTATATCCTTTGTCCGGACTGTTGGACTATGAAGATATGAGATTGAAGACTCTGGACGCGTGTCCGGATGGGACTCTTCTTGGCGTGGAAGGCAAGCTTGGCAATACGGATATGTAGATCTCCTCCCTTGTAACCGACTCTGTGTAACCCTAGCCCCCTCCTATGTCTATATAAACCGGAGGGTTTAGTCCGTAGGACAACAACAATCATACCATAGGCTAGCTTCTAGGGTTTAGCCTCTACGATCTCGTGGTAGATCAACTCTTGTAATACTCATATCATCAAGATCAATCAAGCAGGAAGTAGGGTATTACCTCCATCGTGAGGGCCCGAACCTGGGTAAACATCGTGTCCCCCGCCTCCTGTTACCATCCGCCTTAGACGCACAGTTCGGGACCCCCTACCCAAGATCCGCCGGTTTTGACACCGACATCGGTGCTTTCATTGAGAGTTCCACTGTGTCGTCGCTGTAAAGGCTTGATGGCTCCTTCAATCGTCACCAACGATGCGATCCAGGGTGCGGTTTTCCTCCCCGGACAGATCTTCGTATTCGGCGGCTTCACACTGCGGGCCAACTCTCTTGGCCATTTGGAGCAGATCGAAAGCTACGCCCCTGGCCATCAGGTCGGGTTTGGAAACTTGAACTATACTGCCGATATCGGCGGAGACATGATCTTCGACGGATTCGAGCCCAAGTCAGGTGCGCCGCACAGTCACGACGGGCATGACTTAGCTCTGCCGACAGACAGTGTTCGGGAGATCCCACCTGCAGCTACCCCGGCCCTAGATCCGGAGGAGAGTACGCCGCCCGAGGACGGGTGGATGGACCCCGCCACGGAGGCCGCACACTCAGCGGCGATAGAGCCGAATACTGACTTCACCTCTTATGGGACCCGTGTTGCCGGACACTTGGATTCGTCCCCGGCCACGGACTCCGAACCGCCTGCGTCTGTGCCTATCGAATCTGATTGGGCACCGATCATGGAGTTTTCCTCCGCGGATATCTTTCAGCACTCGCCTCTTGGCGACGTGCTAAATTCATTGAGGTCTCTCTCCTTGTCAGGAGACCCTCGGCCGAACTATGTCCAGCTAGAATGGGATGCGGACGACGAAGAAATTCGCTGCCCACCGACCACCCACTTAGTAGCCACTATCGACGATCTAACCGACATGCTCGATTTCGGCTCCGAAGACATCGACGGTATGGATGACGATGCAGGAGACGAACAGGAACCACTGCCCACAGGGCACTGGACTGCCACCTCATCATATGATATATACATGGTGGACACCCCCAAGGAAGGCGATGGCGATAAAACAACGGAGGACAATCCCTCCAAGAAGCAATCGAAGCACCGACATCAGCGGCACCGCTCTAAGTCCTGCCATAGCAAAAACGGTGATACCGGCACAGGAGACAATAACGCCCCGGATAGTGCCGAAGACGATGACAATCCCCTCCAGCCAGACCTCGAGCGGGAGGATGAACAAGCTAGCTCTCCGGAACAGGCAGCAAACGGAGAATCAGAGGATGATAATTACATGCCTCTCTCCGAAGACGAGGTGAGCCTCGGCGACGACGAATTGATCGTGCCTGAGGATCCCGTCGAGCTGGAGCGCTTCAAGCGCCAGCTTATAGCCACAGCGAACAGCCTGAAGAAAAAGCAACAACAGCTTCGAGCTGATTAGGATCTGCTAGCTGATAGATGGACTGAAGTCCTGGCAGCCGACGAATACGAACTCGAGCGCCCAACCAAGAGTTACCCAAAACGTAGGTTGCTACCCCAACTCGAGGAGGAAGCATTGAAACCTACATCACCAGTGTATGATGCGGCTGATCGGCCACCTCGTGGCCGCGACAAAGAGGCATATCAGCCCGAACTCCAGCCCGCACCCCGTCGTCATTCAAACAAAAATACCAAGGCCCGGGGCAACACGCAGGACCTACGAGACGTATTGGAAAACAAAGCAAAATATGCAAGATCGACCTACGGATTAAGGGGGCGCCCCCCAACGTGGGACGATGACCGTCACGTCGGATATACTAAAAGCAAATCCGGCCGGGCCAAATACAGCAGACAAGACTCGTATGAACTGCGTCGTGATATAGCCCGGCACAGAGGCGCCTTACACCCCCTATGCTTCACTGATGAAGTAATGGATCATGAATTCCCAGAGGGTTTCAAACCCGTAAACATTGAATCATATGATGGTACAACAGACCCCGCGGTATGGATCAAAGATTTCCTCCTCCACATCCAGATGGCTGTGGTGATGATCTACACGCCATCAAGTACCTCCCACAAAAACTGAAAGGACGAGCTCGGCATTGGCTGAATAGCTTGCCAGCAGACTCCATTGGCAGTTGGGAGGATTTGGAAGATGCATTCCTTGACAACTTCCAGGGCACTTATGTGCGACCACCGGATGCTGACGACTTGAGCCATATAACTCAGCAGCCAGGGAAATTGGCCAGGCAATTCTGGACCCGGTTCCTAACTAAGAAAAAACAAATTGTCGACTGTCCAGACGCAGAGGCCCTAGCGGCATTTAAGCATAACATCCGTGACGAGTGGCTCGCCCGGCACCTTGGCCAGGAGAAGCCAAAATCTATGGCAGCCCTCACGACACTCATGACCCGCTTTTGCACGGGCGAGGATAGCTGGCTGGCTCGCAGCAACAACACATCAAGAAGTAATGGCAATTCATATGCCAAAGATAGCAACGGCAGACCACGTCGCAATAGACACAAGCGCCGCAACAACGGCGACAACGCCGAAGACACGGCAGTCAATGCCGGATTCAGTGGCTCTAAATCCGGTCAGCGGAAGAAGCCGTTCAAAAGAAGTAACTTGGGCCCGTCCAGTTTGGACCGCATACTCGATCGCTCGTGCCAAATTCACGGCACCCCCGACAAGCCAGCCAATCACACCAATAGAGAATGCTGGGTGTTCAAATAGGCCGACAAGTTGAATACCGAAAACAAGGAAAAGGGGCCGCATAGCGACGACGAGGAAGAGCCCCGGCCGCCGAACACAGGAGGACAGAGGAAATTTCCTCCCCAAGTGAAAACGGTGAATATGATATACGCAACCCATATTCGCAAGAGGGAACGGAAGCATGCACTAAGGGACGTCTACGCGATGGAGCCGGTCGCCCCGAAGTTCAACACATGGTCTTCTTGTCCGATCACTTTCGATCGTAGGGACCACCCCACTAATATCCGCCATGGCGGTTCTACCGCATTGGTCCTTGATCCCATCATTGAAGGATTTCACCTCACCCGAGTCCTTATGGACGGTGGCAGCAGCCTGAACCTGCTCTATCAGGATACAGTACGCAAAATGGGTATAGACCCCTCGACAATCAAACCCACTAAAACCACCTTTAAAGGTGTAATCCCAGGTGTAGAGGCTCGTTGCACTGGCTCAATCACACTGGAAGTGGTCTTCGGATCTCCGGACAACTTCTGAAGCGAGGAGTTAATCTTCGATATCGTCCCGTTCCGCAGTGGCTATCACGCACTGCTCGGACGAACCGCATTTGCGAGATTCAATGCGGTACCGCATTATGCATACCTCAAGCTCAAAATGCCAGGGCCTCGTGGGGTCATAACAGTCAATGGAAACACAGAACGCTCGCTCCACACGGAGGAGCACACTGCGGCCCTCACAGCAGAGGCACAAAGCAGCCTTTCAAGGCAAACCGCCAATTCGGCGATAAAGCCCCCGGACACCTTCAAGCGAGTCCGGAACAACCTGCAACAGGATCGCCTCGCACGTTCAGAGCTCGCCTAGCAATCCGGCCTCCGTCCTAGTCCCAGTCAAGCGGCGAAATCTGTGCCGCGCGTACATAATTACGCACTAAAAATACCATGGGCATAGGCGGGGGCACGGCCAGGACACGCCCCACAATGCGGCTCAACTTCTCCAGGGGCCGTATACCTTTATCATTTCCTCTCTTTCAGGACCTTACTCTCCGGAACCCCTTTTCGGCAGTCTGATTGCAGGACGCATCATGGGAAGGAAACACCAAGGAGGCAAGAAGCTAAGACGTATAATGGAATCACCAGGTCGTCCCTGATAACGATCAAAATACCTGTTTTAAATACCCATACGCAGCTTGCCCTTGGATAGGACATGTCAAATAGTCCTATTTTTTGCTTATTGCACTACTTGTATCAATACGCTTCGACGTATTATTTAGTAACAATGCATAGCGTTAGTCTATTATTGCATTACCCTTTCTTTTTTATTTTATTTCTCTTGTCTGCTTATTTAAGACAAATTGCACCCATACATTTTGGTACGGCCAGTACGCCAGGGGCTTTAGTATACCCCATAAATACGGCGTGAGAAGTCCGAACACTTTCGACAGTGCAGCACCCCGAACTTATAGCATTATATGCATCAGCTCCGAATCAGGTCTTGGGTCAAATGTTGGGATTGCCGGCTCCGATGTTTTGGTACCTTACGTTCCGTTATATCGGCTAAGGTAGCGCTGGGAGAACTACTGTGATTGTGTCCCGGTTCTGCCGGACAAGCACCTCAGTAGAGAAAGCCAAAAACTGACTGTCATGATGCGGCGAGAGCTGGTCGCTGTTTGAGAGGTCTCAAGTCCTTAAAGACTTTTTCCGCTTCGGGCGAGGTGTCGGCCTTGCCCGACTTAGGCGTATATAGCGCCCCAAATTCGGCCTTCCGAATACTAGGGGCTTCACCGAAATTTAAAATTGTAGACTTCTATGGCTAAGTGAGAGTGATAAAGCTATATAGTCCGATTGCCTGGTTCGTTGTGATGGTCACCTCCTTCGAAGGACCCAAAACTGGGATAAAGAGTGATCAGGTTTCACTCGAACACCTCAGTACTAGCTACATGAGGGCGGAAGCCGATGACTGGCCAACTCTCAGAATTTATAAACGGCCGCACAGAAGGTAATATTTTAAATCAACAAGCGTTGCATAGCGCAAAATGAACTAGTTTCATATTACAGGATCACATGACTGCATTCATTCAAAAATTACATCCTTAGCGCATTCATCTGCCACAAGGTGTGCACCCTTCAGGACACCGTCATAATACTTCTCGGGCTGACGATGCTCTTTGCCCTCTGGCGGCCCCTCCTTCACGAGCTTCTCGGCGTCCATCTTCGCCCAGTGCACTTTTACACGGGCAAAGGCCCTGCGCGCACCCTCGATGCAGACGGACCACTTTATAACTTCAAACCGGGGGCAGGCGTCCACAAGCCGCCTTATCAGACTGAAGTAGCTGCCAGGCAGGGCCTCACCAGGCCACATCCGGACTATAAGACCCTTCATGGCCTGTTCGGCCGCCTTGTGGAGCTCGACCAGTTGCTTCAGCTGGTCGCTCAAGGGCATCGGATGTTCGGTCCCAGTATACTGAGACCAGAACACCTTCTCCGTCGAGCTCCCTTCCTTGGCCCGGTAGTACTTTGCGGCATCCGATACGCTGCAGGGCGAATCTGCGAACGCTCCTGGAGAGCTCCGAATTCGGGCAAGTAAAAGGAAAGTTTCCTTCACATGCTTGATTTGCATAAAGAATGCCTTACCCGCCGCTATCTTCTTGACATCCTAAAGCTCCTGGAGGGCCTTTTGGGCTTCGGCCTTGGCATTTTGCGCATGCTTGAGGGCCTTCGCAAGCTCAGACCCTTGCGTCTTAGAGTCACGCTCCAAGGACTCGTATTTCTTGACGAGATCCCGGAGCTCTTCCTGTACCTCGTCAACCCGGGCTTTTTGATTTTCACGCTCAGTGCGCTCCTTGGCCGCTTTGTCTTCGGCCTCGGATAGCGCTTTCTTCAGGGCCGCCACTTTGGTCGTGGCCCCTAGCAAATTCATGATGATCCTACGCTTTAATAACAACCTCCTTTTTCTTTATCAATATACAGACGGGGTATTAATTACCTTTGTTCTCTTCGAGCTGCCTCTTGGTCAGGCCGAGCTTGTCGTTGGACCGCTGCAGGTCCCGCTTCAATGCGGCGACCTCCGCAATACATGCGGCAGCAGTAAGCAGTGAAGGCTGCATATGCACATAGACATATTTTGATTAGACTTCTGTGATCGTTATTTGATCCACTATTCGGCCTTTCTTTGAACGCCAAATAGAGCATCAGGGGCTACTGTCTATGTTGTAACATTTTCTTATAATTTGATACTCACCTCAAAGCCTGTTAGGAGGCTGACGCAGGCTTCTGTCAGTCCGCTTTTGGCGGACCGAACTTTCTCAACCACCGCACTCATAATAGTGCGGTGCTCTTCATCAATGGAAGCGCCGCTAAGCGCTTCCAGTAAGTTGTCCGAGGCCTCTGGATGGGCAGAGGCCGTCAGCACAGGCGGTTCGCCCCCCTTTACGAGGGGTCGCGTGACGGAGTCCGGAACCATTGGAGGGTCCGGCACTGTATTCGGCTGGGGGTTAAGCTTGCCGCCCCCGCCATGTGGGCCCATGGGGGTCTTGCTCCCCACGCGCCCAGTGTCCGGAATGTCGCCTTGGGGCGTTTCCGGAGCTATCTCCCCTTGTTTCGTTGCCCTTTGACACAACACCTCGGCGTCGTCTGTAGGGCGGGGGGTGGAGGCGGTCGGAAGTGAATCGATGTTCAAATCCGACGGGTCCAAAGAGCCATCCGACGAAGATACGTCGATTTGGGCTCGGGATGGGCTGCATGATCATGTTCGGCATGATAAGTAGCAGCAAAACAAAACATACCAAGAACGACTATGGTGTCCGGATACTTACGACTTCGCCAGGGGCTTAGCCCTGGGCAGCCACTCATCGTCGCTGTAGGCGGCGGTTGTGGAGTTGTCCGGAAGGAGGGTCCTTCCCTTCTTGGATCCTTCAGCCGCCCCAGCTAGGGCGTCCTTCCTTTTCTTGTCTCCCCCGGCTGGGGGGAGAACTTTCCTTTACCTCCTCCTCAATTTCGTGGGAGGAGTGTGCCTCGGTGTTTTCGGACGATGAGTCTGATATAACCCGGCGCCAGAGACCCTTCCTGGTCCCCGTGGCCTTCTTCTTGGCCTTCTTCTCAGGCACCTCATAAGGTGCCGGAACCAGCATCTCCGTTAGGAGAGCATCCGCTGGATCTTCAGGCAGGGGTGCCGGACAATCAATCTGCTCCGCTGTCACTGCCCAGTCCTGTTAAAAAGCGTGGAGGCTTAGATCCCGCGCGCGGTTATACTGGGGAAAAGAACATCTTATAAAAAAGACTTACCGGATTGGCAGGGCGCTTTGCGCTGAGTCCGCGGTTCTCGGTAAGGGGAGGAGGTACCTCGGCGCCCTTGAACAGCACCTTCCAGACGTCCTTGTGCGACGTATCGAAGAGCTCTCGCAGCGTCTGGTGCTCGGCCGGGTCGAACTCCCATAGATTGAACGCCCGTCTTTGACACGGGAGGATCCGGCGGAAGAGCTTGACTTGGACCACGTTGACAAGCTTGATTTTCTTGCTCACCATGTTTTGGATCCATGTCTGGAGTCCGGTCAGCTCTACCGAGGAACCCTAGGACAGGCCCTTCTCTTTCCAGGAGGTGAGCCGCATGGAAAATCCGGATCGAAATTCGGGGGCCGCCACCCAGTTGGTGTCGCGCGGCTCGGTGATGTAGAACCACCCCGATTGCCACCCCTTTATGGTCTCCACGAAGGAACCTTCAAGCCAGGTGACATTAGGCATTTTGCCCACCATGGCGCCTCCGCACTCCGCTTGCTGGCCGCCCACCACCTTCGGTTTAACGTTGAAGGTCTTCAGCCACAGGCCGAAGTGGGGCTTGATGCGGAGGAAGGCCTCGCACACGACGATAAACGCCGAGATGTTGAGGATGAAATTGGGGGCCAGATTGTGAAAATACAGCCCGTAGTAGAACATGAGCCTGCGGACAAATGGGTGGAGGGGAAATCCCAGTCCGCGGACGAAGTGGGTAAGAAAGACTACTCTCTCGTGGGGCTTTGGTGTGGGGATGATCTGCCCCGCATCTAGGAGCCGGTGTGTGATATCCTTGGACAGATATCCGGCTCCCTGCAACTTTGTGATGTCCTCCTCCGTGAAGGAGGAGACCATCCACTTGCCTCCCGCTCCGGACATGCTTGGAGTGGTTTGAGGAGAAAAACGTGAACTTGGGCGCTGGAGCTCGAGTGCGCGAGAATGGATGAGCAAGGAGGAAGAAGGCGTGGGTGAAAAAGGTGAGTCCTTGTCCCTTTATAAGGGCGGAAGAAGCTATGTGCCTCCCCACCTACCTGCACTACAAGAAATCTGAGTCCTTGTCCCTTTAGGCAGGAAAGTACTCCCCCCAGCCAGGGGAGACAAGAAAAGGAAGGCCGCCCTAGCTGGGGCGGCTGAAGGATCCAAGAAGGGAAGGACCCTCCTTCCGGACAACTCCACAACCGCCGCCTACAGCGACGATGAGTGGCTGCCCAGGGCTAAGCCCCTGGCGAAGTCGTAAGTATCCGGACACCATAGTCGTTCTTGGTATGTTTTGTTTTGCTGCTACTTATCATGCCGAACATGATCATGCAGCCCATCCCGAGCCCAAATCGACGTATCTTCGTCGGATGGCTCTTTGGACCCGTCGGATTTGAACATCGATTCACTTCCGTCATGGACCAGTGAAAAACTGTCATGGACCAGTGAAAAACTGTCATGGGCCCTCGTGCATGACGGATCTAAAATCCGTCATGTATATCGCGTCATAATTTCACATCATCCCTTCCTTGACGGTTCTTGACCGTCATGGATCTGCATCAGGCCCGCCTAAGCCCAATCCTCTATGACGGCAACAATCCGTCATGGACCAACGCCACATAGGATTTTCGATGATGACATGTCTACCTACATGGATACTATTTTTCGTCACAAAAATCGTCATCAATTTGGGCACAATTTAAATTTGGTCGAGCCCATTAGCACATTCATTTCTGCCTGTTTAACCCATATATTTCTGCCTAATTTTGACCACGAATGTTTTTGGCATAATGCGTCTCACTAATCCAAATGCCAATTTCTACCCAAGAGGTAGTATTTGCAATGTGTCAGAACATTACACAGTTGATTCAGTTTGCAGCCATCCGTATGTAAATACAACATAGCAGTTTACAAAATCCTTCTATGAAGTGATAACTTACAACATAGATGGACAATATATCAGACAACAAGGTTAGGAACCGGTACAACCCATTTTACATCAACATAACATATAAGCTATTAAGGCTGTTATTCATGTTTTCCTGTCAGTCCTCCTGTGGCAACTATCATGTCATGGCTGATTGTGATGGCGGCACTAAGTAGCTCGCTACCTAATCTTCCCTGTCATATTTACAAGAACCTTATTAGATATTTGTAGATATCAATAGATCATAGAAATAAGAGAATTACAACAAACATAAAAATGAACTAAATGTTGTCCAAAATTCTTAAATCTTATAGTGCCTACAAACGAGAATAACATTGCATCTACTATAAAATGAGAGTCAACATGAAGTTGCTTAAAATTAATCCAAAGAAAAGCCTGTCAAATGGAAGTCAAATGACAAAGAAACAAAACATACATCACAAAACTCAAGTACTATAGTAGTAGTAGTTGAGGCCATATAAACATGCCAACAAAATGGCATCACTAACAAATAATATCCTCGCCGTGATGTGTAAACTTGTCAACACGTGAACATTTGAATTTTACGCCAACCAGGTCAACGAGCAGCGGCATAAAACTCAATGTTATTTATGCTGCAAGTACATCTCAAAGGGCTGACAAATAATAAACAATACTTGCTGCCCACTTGACAGACATAGTACTATTATTATAACAGGAAACAAAAATGAAATTAAATGAATCATTATATATGTATACAGGGTGACAACGGTAGGAACAAGGCTTGCGCATGTGTGAGAGATGATTCATCATCACTGCATGTATATTAATAGTGCAAGCATGTATATGCATCAGCAGCAAAACAACATATGCCAAGAAGTGTATTGTTTTTAATGTCATACTGCATGCATAATAAACAATATTATAGTGCAGCCACCTAGTGCTATACATATTTAGTTTCCTAGCAGCAAGGATGCCAGGAAGCACATGGTATACAGATTAAAAAGTTGATATACCTTCTTAAGACTGTTATATATTAGATTCAAAGCAGCAAGAACAATCAAGTATTTTTCCATATCCTGCACAAGATAAGGTGATGTGAATGCACCTGCAAGCACAAAATTCAGACTATGAGCTACCATAAACCGTATTCAAACATATATGCTAAATTTTTTGAGAAGTCTGTTCGATGTTAGATTCACACTATCATTTACCAAAACTGAGACAAATAATAGTAGTATCAATTTTTTCTTAATAATCTCTATTTCCATTACTTGCTTGGATCCTAGTTTTTTGTGCGTCTATAAAAACAAATCTCTTTAGCCAATAACAAACCTAAGTTATTTTTCAAAATGTAGTGATTTTTATAATTGCCTTTTCAAGCATGGTCCATATTTTCCCATAACTAGAATATCCTTAAGCTATTAATTTCCAAATTTATGCAAGATGCAAACAGTTCACCAATAAACCTTTGATATATTGTATATTTAAATATCACAAAACAAAGTCCTAGCTGATTGCAAAGCAATGCTGCAAAACTAAAACATATTAGAGAGAACACACTACACATGGTATACCGAATAGAATAACTGTGAGAGGCAAGTTCCAACTCCATTGCCCAGAATATCTAGTTGATATTGATCTGGCTGTCCAAAATCCTCTGAAGGCAGAAGTACGACTACGAAAATACATGTTAGCTCTTAACACGTAAAAGAGAGAGTTAGTGGGATCAATGATTTTCTGAATTGTGGCCAAACCTCATACAGAACATGAAACAAACATGTTCTACTTGACCCCAGAGATAATTAGAATTCCGGTTCAATACATCCTAGTTATGCTTAATGACATCAACTAGATTCTTGTTACTTAAATTAACTATGCTGACCCATGTACTACAGCGATAATAGGAGTAATCGTGGCTATAAGATATCTTGATCAACAGATGTATGTATCATTCAAAAATATTGGAATGAAGTATCAAGTGGTCGGAGCATACCATTATTACCTTGCTAGTGAACACGCATTATTTAAGGCATTTGCTTAATTGGCCTTTAGTTTCAGGCCAACAACATCATTCAGAGTGCACTTATGAAACAGGGTTGTTCAGATTCACGACTTGCTGACCTGGCTCAACTTGGACGCTTCCATCAACTGCGGCATATTTGTTGGTTCACACCAGCAGCCAACAATCGACATCACCGTCATACATTCACTTCTCTGCTATACCTATCAAATCAAACACTAAAAAAATAGTGAGTGAAACAGGCTACGCTGTGCATATTAACCAAGATAATTACCACAGCTGAACAAGTGAAATATATGAACCCAGAAAATTAGGCATATTAACCCAGAAAATTATGAAATACAAAATACTTCCTTCAATTTCCCTCACTGTCCAGGACACAATAGAACAAACTAGAGGTGCAATAGCTAATGCAAGAAAAAACAGAATTCCTACTTGCTAAATTACTCCATTCTTCAGGCCCATGCAAGCTAGTAGTCTACATGAAACAATGTATGGTTCAGCCACGGGCTCACAATAGAGGAGATAGGCAGAGGTACAAGTGCTTAACTATAAAGAATCTATAAAGCCTCAATTAGCCCCCACAAAACTTCTCATTTCAAGCCATTTGGACTGCCTCTTTATTTAGCTTGACACCAAAACTATTACTGCACAAGGTAAACATATATGTTCAATGCTTGCAAGAACAAGAACTTGTTCAAATATATAGGGATGAACACGCTCAGTCAGTCAAAGCACATCCTACGAAGAAAAGAAGGGCTGGAGGAGAGGAAAAGGGTTTTGAGGTGTTCCCCTGAGCAAGGGAGGGCCTCCACTGGTCCAAATGCAGTGGAGGAGGTTGCCATATGATGCTCCACCGCACTGGAGACGCATGAGAGGAGGTTGGGGTCGCTGTTGTGCAGCCCAGTGCGGGCGAGCGCACCGAAGAAGGCTCCATCCAGGAGGAGGAGAGGGCGCAAGGGGGCGCGGTGTGCGCCGGAGCAGAGCCGCCGGAGACGTAGTGTAATAGCTGCCCTAGTTAACAATTTTACTCGGTCAATTGATTGAGTGAGATTAATAAATTACTTTTATTCCACAAGCAAGAAAAATGCAAGGAACCAATAGGACCGTCTCATGGGCATTTAATTATTAAACTAGTAGATGCTTAGCTAACTAGCAGATCTCACAACCTATTGCCAGCACGGTGAAAAAAGAAAATTAAATAGCCAGCAGTGCAAGTCTATCATTGGCTGTAACTTGCCAGTATCATGAAACAAAGTGGGAACATTGTCTGCATCAGGTTCAATCCAAGAAAATATGAGAGCCAATGGAGAACTATCCTAGAGCAGAGCAACAATCACTTGGAAAGAAAAGAAAAACAGAGCAAGAGGATTGACCTGCTTGTTCTCTGGGGAACCATGGTGGGTGGAGCGGACGACCTCGCTGTCCATCTCGTCCAGCTCGCCGGGCTCGAGCGTGGGGTCCGGGTCATCGCCGTCCATGGAACTGGATAGGCGGAGAGCTCCTATTGATCTGAATCAAAGCAAAAAAACGATTGGGGATGGGAAAGAGAAGGAAGGAATGAAAGAGAGAGGAGATGAGGGGAGTAGGGAGGGACCTTGTGCGGGGCGTCTTCGTCGCCGGCGAGGTCGAGCTTGGGCGTCCCGCAGGTCACGGTCGTCATGCTCCTCGTCCGGCACTTGCTGCTCCGAATCTCCAGATGGCGAGGCAGCTGTGCGGCCTGGGCGACGGAGGAGGGAAGCCCCTGCCATAGATCCATGTCCCTGGTCTTTGGTGGCGAGCAACAGAGGCGCGCCGCAGCGGCTAGGGTTGGCCGCCACTTCCATCGGGCTGCTGCAGCCGCCGTTGCTATGGATCTCGGGTCGCCGTCGTCGGTTGGAGGCGGGGAGATTGGGGCAGAGGATGGGGACAAGGAGAGGCGTGGCGGAGGAGGACGGGGACGAGGAGAGGCGTGGCGGCGGAGGATGGGGACGAGGAGAGGCAAGGCATGGCAGCGGCGCCAGATGAAGAAAGAGATTGGGGATGGAATTGTGTTAGGGTTAGCTTTTATATGGGAAAAAATAGGGCTTTAGGTGGGCTTTTCGAGGGCTTGGGGGCTGTACTAGGCCGTGCATGACGGTTTTCGAAACTGTCACCAGAAATCCGTCATGCATTAACAGGTTTCTTGTAGTGCTGGTAAACTCGCTTATTCCCCAAGCGCCGTAATTGATGGCGCGGTTGGGTTACCCACACCCATTTTGATGAGAATCCCGTGATAAGGGGACACGATCTCTGCTTCGACAAGACGTGCCAAGAAAACCGCCTCGCAATATGTGCAGTAGCTGGTTAAGAAAAACGGTTCGAATAATGACCGGGCCATGGTGTGATGTCACGTTATCAGCAGATTAGACTTGTGGAAATATTATTCTCTCTACGGTGGTATGTGGAATTTGTTTTGCAGAGCCGGACACTACCCTTGTGGTCAAAATCTTCTATGAGTATTCGGAGGAAGAACCCGCCTTGCAATGCCGAAGACAATCTGCGTGCCGGACTCATCGTCATTGAAGCCTGGTTCAGGGGCTACTGTGGGAGTCCTGGATTAGGTGGTCCTCGGGCAGCCAGACTATATGCTTTGGCCGGACTGTTGGACTATGAAGATATGAGATTGAAGACTCTGGACCCGTGTCCGGATGGGACTCTCCTTGGCGTGGAAGGCAAGCTTGGCAATATGGATATGTAGGTCTCCTCCCTTGTAACCGACTCTGTGTAACCCTAGCCCCCTCCGGTGTCTATATAAACCGGAGGGTTTAGTCCGTAGGACAACAACAATCATACCATAGGCTAGCTTCTAGGGTTTAGCCTCTACGATCTCGTGGTAGATCAACTCTTGTAATACTCATATCATCAAGATCAATCAAGCAGGAAGTAGGGTATTACCTCCATCGAGAGGGCCCGAACCTGGGTAAACATCGTGTCCCCCGCCTCCTGTTACCATCCGCCTTAGACGCACAGTTCGGGACCCCCTACCCGAGATCCGCCGGTTTTGACACCGACAACGAGCCTGCCTGTTTTTTAGGATCAACATGAGCAAAGGTCTGGCTAGTACGCCGTTGGGTCCTACCATTTGAGAATACGAAAGGAATCTTTTAAATTGCCGAACGAATCTATGTGTATTACAATGCCCGTATTTTCCTTGCAAATAGTAATCTCAACATGGTAATTGATTTATGACGAGTTCTTGAATTAGAGTGAGTTTGTTATATAGTCATCTCAACGTGGATCTCACATTTCATGGTATCCCTAGTAAGATTTTCATTGCAAATTCAAATTTAAAAGATGAACGGTATGGCGGTGAGAAAACTTTGTATGTATCAAGCATATGACCACACACACACACATACACGCGCGCGCGCGAACACAACAACAATCCAATAAGTATAGTGCATCTATTTTTCCAAACCATGCATGTATGACACGAATTCAAAAATACTCCTTATGTTCCTAAATATTAGTCTTTTAGAGATTTCAACAAGTGACTACATAAGGAGCAAAATGAGTGAATCTACACTCTAAAATATGTCTATATACATCTGTATGTGGCAGTCCATTTGAAATCTCTAAAAAGACTAATATTCAGGAACGAAGGGAGTAAAATGTAAGGCATGCATGGTCCTCAATTCAATATTTAAAATGAACAGGAAACTGAAACATGAATAATAAGTCTAGCACTACAGTACATGCAAATGTTGTGTTTAGGCGGAGCTATGTAGATTGTCGGGGGTTAACCCCTCGACCTTAGATAAAATTGTGAAGCTATGTTTAGGATTGTTTAGATTATATTTGTCCCCACCCTCCCAAACACCGATTGGTTCTGCACCCCCCTCCTCCCCGGGAGAATATCATGTGCCCCCACACCTTAGATGCTATATGCTGATACGAGTTGCTTGGAGCTTGTAAATCTGAGATATAGCAGCTCACAGGATGTCTTAATATTTTTACAGGAGACCTTAATGAGTTTGAGAATTGCACACGATTTGTACAAAAACTACTCAGATGCCCTTGGATCCCATATCCAACGACCTCGAAGCTCGTATCACCGTAGCATCTAAGATGAGGGAGGACATCATATTCTCCTGTATGTAAGAATAGCATGTGCTACCACACCTTAGATGCTTTGGTGATACAAGCTCTTCGGAGCCGTTGGATTTGTGACCCAACAACTCCTCGGTGGTTTGAATGTTTTTTTGCAGAAAATCCCCCCAAAGAGTTCGGCCACTGCTTACAAGCACAAAGACTTCTCAGATGCCATTGGATATCAGATCAAACGACCTCGAAGCTCCTACCACCGTAGCATCCAAGCTATGAGAGCACATGATGTTTTCTCGCACGGGCGAATATGAGGTGCTACCGCACCGGAGATTCTATGCTGATACGAGTTCACGGAGCTCTAACGACTCACAGTAGGAGGTTTGAATGTTTTTGCAATATACGCCTGAGAGAGATTTGGAATTGCGCAGAAAGTACAAGTACTATGCATGTGGCATCTGATCACAGATCATAAGACCTAGATGCTCGTATCACCATAGCGACTAATTAAGCTACGGGGAGCACCTAATATGAGCAACGGGGAGCCGTTGGATCCAAGATGCAGCGGCACACACGAGGCCTGAATGTTTTATTTGCAAAAAAACTTGGAGAGTTTGGAAATTGCGCATAATTACAAAGACTGCTCCCAAGCCATTGGATCTCAGTTCCAACGATGTAAAAACTCGTATCACCATAGCATCTAAGCTGCGGGGTGGATGTGATATTCTATGCCATTGTCATTTTTGTTCGTAAACTTGCAAAATATGTGTAACTTGTGCCGTTACTTTTCTAACCGCGCAAAGTGTTTGTTCAAAAAAACCATCCTACACTGAAATATCAGAACAACACACGGGGGTCCCACTTGTCATTGATCAAATTTGGACCTAAAACTAACAAATCTGAAAGACGAGATTCGAACTGGCAACCTGGACTACAACGCATAAGTCGATAGCCTGAAACAACAACGGTTGTTGGCTTTGTCCCATAACTTGATTTTATACACTATTACGTTGAGTAGAGTAGAGGGAGTGGCTCGTCAACACGTGCATGACCATTGACTCACTTACTAGTGGGTCCCAGGTCTGTGATCTCTCTCTCCTCTCCTTTAGACGCATGGGCACACACGAAGAGCGGCGCTAGCTTGCCGTGGTGTTATTATAACTAAAAAATCTTGGAAACTAGAAGAACCGCCTAGAACAAGAGATGTTGTGGCTGGTCGAGACAGAGCTAACCACACCTATCCTCTGTGCCACGTTAGCATGATGAAGCTGGGTGGCTGGTGGGGTGTTTTCGACCAACTGGCTGGGTCCCGAGGTCGAACCATAGGTACTACGTCTGATATAGTATATTTTTACACGCACATTTTTCCTCCGTGCCGAGATGTGGCACAACCTACCGCGCGGTTTCGAGGTCCTCCCACGTGGTGCACGCATATATTCTTCTTTGCCAAGACGTGGGACGCTCTACCGCGCGTTTTCTGGGTCCTCCACGATCGTAGAGCCGAAGCAAGTAAATGAGTCGCCAAATCACGAAAGACCACCTTTCCCGCCTAGTGCATAAGTGAAGCACGGTGGCTAGCTAGTTGGGCTAGTGCGACTGATTAGCTAGGCCACCACCACATTTGTTTTTTCACCCCTTTTTTATCTCCTTGCCGGCATATAAATTTAAATATCCACCGCAGCATTGCTCTGGTGTTTGGGTGCGGCAGGCGTGGCAGGATTTTTATTTTCTGATTGACGGGAGCATGCGCGGCAGCAATTTAGTCCCGATGACTCTGCCTGTAAAACCCACTACCCGCTGATGTGAAAAGTCGTCGACTAGTGTTTTCCCATGGTGAAAACCAAAAGATTCACCCCGCTCCTCGGCTGGCTCCCTCCGCCTTCCCGTAGATTGCATTGCCTTTCAGCCGTTTCGCCCTTTTGCTCCCTCTCCCCATTGCTTCTACCTGGTGCCATGGCGGCGCAGCAGATCACGGAGTCTGAGCTGAGGCGCCTGACAGAGGAGCTCCAGGCCAAGGATACGGAGCTCAGGGCTAAGGACGTGGAGCTCCGTGAGCTCAAGGAAGAGAGGAGTGCCATGCTCCTCCGTTATGTGTGGGAGTTCATGGAGCTTCAAAAGCGGCAGGCGCCCACCACAAAGATGCTCGAGGCGTCGGCGACGTTGCTGCAGAAAGTGGGAGATACGATAGGCCGTCAGGGGAGCCGGCTGGAGCGCGAGCGGGCCGATCGTGACGAGGTCCAGGATCGCCTCAGCCACTTGGTGGACCAAGTTGCCACGCACATGCTACGGCTGCACGATGCCTACTGTCGTGCCAGCGCGACCATGCCGGCTGTCGGGGTAAACCCGTTCGACCACCCCGTCGACTTCAACGAGCCGCGGCTTCCTGACCTGGTCTCCTTCTTCACCTATATCTCCGAGGAGCAAAGCCATCTTCGCGCGATGGTGGGGTCGGAGTTGGACAAGGAGGGGTTGCGGGCTGCCGTCGCCGTTGACGGGTGAATCCTGTCAGGGCTCCGTCACCGGAATCCATACGTGCCATTGGACGCCGTCTTTGACGAGCTGGCTCCCGTCGGCCAGGAGCGGGCTCTGCGGGCGGTTGCACCCTGCATCACCAATGTCGTGTGCCTAGAGAAGCATAGGGACTTCGGTGGAGTTTAGGCATCCTCGGCATGGGCATGTCCATGTCTCGGTGCAACATGACCGTTGGATCAAACTCACACGGTGCAGATCGGTCACTGTAGCACAAAGCGTGCAGGTGTGTTTGGTTGCATTCTCATCTCAATATAGTTGTTCCCTCTTCATGTATTTGTGTTAACGTACTAGTGTGGACTCATGCACCCTTCATGCACTATGCCAAACACCCAAAAGTGGGTCGAGAAGGGAACTTTTGCTCCCATCCCGTGCACCCTTCATACACCCTGCCTAACATTGATTCGTACTTCATATGGTTCATGTTTCGTGGAGTACTGTAGAACCGTACTCTCCGTGCGCTATAGACCTAGTTCTGTTAACATTGATCTCACCATTCATTCTCGACTGGATAGTCGAAAAAGCGGTACTATGTTACATTATTGTTCATATAGTTGACATGCGCAACATCCACTGGTACGCGTCGGTCCTAAACAAACGGTTTTTAACCCCTTTCCGCGACGGCATTTGGAACCGTCGCCAAGTGAGTGTGGCCGATAGGGGGGTCCCTCCCACAGGACCCAGAAACCGTCGGGGATAGGGCCCCTACAGTACTCCTACTCGTTTCTGCTCGCATTGCCATCGCAGTCGGTATTCTTTGGTGCTACATTTACAATGCGCGGCCCATCACAAATGGTTCACTAATATAGAACGTGTATGATGCGCGGCCCATCACAAACGGTTCACCGTTAAGAAGATTAGCTAATCGTCGTACGAGTGTCGGACAGGATTACGAAACGTCGGACCGTCGTAACATCGTAGTACACGACAACTATCGCACACGCTATTCTATGGTGCAACGTTTACGATGCATACTTCATCAGAAACAGTTGATGGTTGCGAATCATGTACGATAATGCAACTAACACAAATGTTTAGTTAGCCCGCACCGTTTGTGATATTGTTTGACATCGCACACGCTTTGCAAACGGCAACTCTGTGCATGCTTGCAGACGTTTCCTCTCTGTGAACTGTCTTGGATAATGGTGCATATCACAAACGTTTGTGTTTTACCAACCGTGTGTGCCGTAACAACCTGGAGAGCGTAAATTCACCGTAATTTAATTGTTGCTTTTCCAAATTGTACCGGATTTGGATTTGAATTTGAATTTGAATGTATGCTACAACTTTATTCATATCCATCAGGTTCAAACAACCAATGCATTATTCTATTCATAGGTACATACGTTCAAGAATTACATAAGAACCAAATAAAGAATGATGAACCATAGTTGTATACTTGTATTATTAAAGACGGTAAAGAAAGAGGCGAAATATATTATGGTTGCTGAACAAGGTGAAGCGGAATGCCCATATTGTGCCCTCCTCCATGTAGAAGGCACACACGACTCTAGTCCAACCCCTTGTGATGGCCGACCGCCCATCCTTCACGGTCTTCATGAAAACATCTAGATAATCATCATGTTCTGGTAGAAATACTTTAACCTTTGCATGCCCACCAATCATGTAGTTTGAGAGGTAATCTTGAGTAAACTGCTTTGGCAACCACTACAAAGGAAAAAAGATTCAAACATTGTCATCTAACACAACTCATTATGGGCAGTAAAAAGAAGGCTGCAGAGTTCTTACTTACCATCCTGCAGTTCGCTGCTGTCTTGGATAAAGTGTAAACAAATAGTTTAATTGACAGCTTTGGACCCATTTTACTAACAATCTTTATCAGCTTCCTCACTTGATGTTGGTTCATCGATATCTCATTGCTCCATACGTAGAAAGGGTCGAAACGCGGATCTTTACCAATGACATATGTACCTAAAAGCACCAAGTTAATATTAGAAGCTAAACAGCAATTGCACAATGATGTAGTACAACACTCTTTTATAATATGTCTATATACATCCGTATGTGGTAGTCCATTTGAAATATCTAAAAAGACAAATATTTAGGAACGGAGGGAGTATCTTATTACATCCAATATACTCACATATTAGATGAATTAACATCTTATATTATGGGCCAGAAGGATTTTAGTTCATTCTTACAAATTATCGGCTGATTAACTGGTGCTGTATCCATGGGTTACAGTTAGTTTGAGCTAGTTCGGGCTCAAATAGTCTTAAAGTATATCTAAACATGAGGGCTAGTTTGATCTAGTTGCATCTATAACCCACCCAAAAAAACTATCCAACCCAAGAGGTGCTAATTGGAGCTAGTTCTCCTAGTGCATTTATTGTCAATCTAACCCTGCCATCCAAACAACTCTTTCGATGGAGTTGTTGGGGATCGTAGCAGAATTTTAAAATTTTCCTACGCTCACCAAGATCCATCTATGGAGTATACTAGCAACGAGGGGAAAGGAGTGCATCTACATACCCTTGTAGATCGCGAGCGGAAGCGTTCCAATCAACGTGGATGACGGAGTCGTACTCGCCGTGATTCAAATCACCGATGACCGAGTGCCGAACGGATGGCACCTCCGCGTTCTACACACGTACGGTGCAGGGACGTCTCCTCCTTCTTGATCCAGCAAGGGGAAGGAGAGGTTGATGGAGATCCAGTAGCACGACGGCGTGGTGGTGGATGTAGCGGGTCTCGGCAGGGCTTCGCCGAGCTTCTGCGAGAGGGAGAGGTGTAGCAGGGGAGGAGGGAGGCGCCCAAGGTTGTTATGCTACTGCCCTCCCTCCCCCCCTTTATATAGGCCCCCTGGGAGGGGGGGGCGCCGGCCAAGATCCCATCAAGGGAGGGGGCGGCGGCCAAGGAGGGATACTTGCCCCCCAAGGCAAGTGGGGCGCCCCCCCACCCTATGGTTTCTAACCCTAGGCGCAAGGGGGAGGCCCATGGGGGGCGCCCCAGCCCACTAAGGGCTGGTTGCCCTCCCACTTCAGGCCATGGGGCCCTTCGGGATAGGTGGCCCCACCCGGTGGACCCCCGGGACCCTTCCGGTGGTCCCGGTACAATACCGGTGACCCCCGAAACTTTCCCGCTGGCCGAAACTTGACTTCCTATATATAATTCTTCACCTCCGGACCATTCCGGAACTCCTCGTGACGTCCGGAATCTCATCCAGGACTCCGAACAACTTTCAGATTTCCGCATACTCATATCTCTACAACCCTAGCATCACCGAACCTTAAGTGTGTAGACCCTACGGGTTCGGGAGACATGCAGACATGACCGAGACGCCTCTCCGGTCAATAACCAACAGCGGGATCTGGATACCCATGTTGGCTCCCACATGTTCCACGACGATCTCATCGGATGGACCACGATGTCAAGGATTCAATCAATCCCGTATACAATTCCCTTTGTCAATCGGTATGTTACTTGCCCGATATTCGATCGTCAGTATCCCAATACCTTGTTCAATCTCGTTACCGGCAAGTCTCTTTACTCGTACCGCAATGCATGATCCCATGACTAACGCCTTAGTCACATTGAGCTCATTATGATGATGCATTACCGAGTGGGCCCAGAGATACCTCTCAGTCACACGGAGTGACAAATCCCAGTCTCGATCCGTGCAAACCCAACAGACACTTTCATAGATACCCGTAGTGTACCTTTATAGTCACCCAGTTACGTTGTGACGTTTGGTGCACCCAAAGCACTCCTACGGTATCCGAGAGTTGCACGATCTCATGATCTAAGGAAGAGATACTTGACATTGGAAAAGCTCTAGCAAACGAAACTACACGATCTTTTATGCTATGCTTCGGATTGGGTCTTGTCCATCACATCATTCTCCTAATGATGTGATCCCGTTATCAATGACATCCAATGTCCATAGTCAGGAAACCATGACTATCTGTTGATCAACGAGCTAGTCAACTAGAGGCTTACTAGGGACACGTTGTGGTCTATGTATTCACACATGTATTACGATTTCCGGATAACACAATTATAGCATGAACAATAGACAATTATCATGAACAAAGAAATATAATAATAACCATTTATTATTGCCTCTAGGGCATATTTCCAACAGTCTCCCACTTGCACTAGAGTCAATAATCTAGTTACATTGTGATGAATCGAACACCCATTGCGTCCTGGTGTTGATCATGTTTTGATCTAGGGAGAGGTTTAGTCAACGGATCTGCTACATTCAGGTCCGTATGTACTTTACAAATATCTATCTCTCCATTTTGAACACTTTCACGAATGGAGTTGAAGCGACGCTTGATATGCCAGGTCTTCCTGTGAAACCTGGGCTCCTTCGCAAGGGCAATAGCTCCAGTGTTGTCATAGAAGAGAGTCATCGGGCCCGACGCATTGGGAATCACCCCTAGGTCGGTAATGAACTCCTTCATCCAGACTGCTTCCTGTGCAGCCTCCGAGGCTGCCATGTACTCCGCTTCACATGTAGATCCCGCCACGATGCTTTGCTTGCAACTGCACCAGTTTACTGCTCCTCCATTCAAAATATACACGTATCCGGTTTGTGACTTCGAGTCATCCAGATCTGTGTCGACGTAACCCTTTACGACAAGCTCTTCGTCACCTCCATAAACGAGAAACATATCCTTAGTCCTCTTCAGGTACTTCAGGATATTCTTGACCGCTGTCCAGTGTTCCATGCCGGGATTACTTTGGTACCTTCCTACCAAACTTACGGCAAGGTTTACATCAGGTTTGGTACACAGCATGGCATACATAATAGACCCTATGGCCAAGGCATAGGGGATGACACTCATCTTTTCTCTATCTTCTGCCGTGGTCGGGCATTGAGCCGTGCTCAACTGCACACCTTGCAATACAGGCAAGAACCCCTTCTTGGACTGATCCATATTGAACTTCTTCAATATCTTGTCAAGGTATGTACTCTGTGAAAGACCAATGAGGCGTCTTGATCTATCTCTATAGATCTTGATGCCTAATATATAAGCAGCTTCTCCAAGGTCCTTCATTGAAAAACATTTATTCAAATAGGCCTTTATACTTTCCAAGAATTCTATATCATTTCCCATCAATAATATGTCATCCACATATAATATGAGAAGTGCTACAGAGCTCCCACTCACTTTCTTGTAAACACAGGCTTCTCCATAAGTCTGTGTAAACCCAAACGCTTTGATCATCTCATCAAAGCGAATGTTCCAACTCCGAGATGCTTGCACCAGCCCATAGATTGAGCGCTGGAGCTTGCATACTCTGTTAGCATTCTTCGGATCGACAAAACCTTCCGGCTGCATCATATACAACTCTTCCTTAAGGAATGCCGTTTTGACGTCCATCTGACATATCTCATAATCATAGTATGCGGCAATTGCTAACATGATTCAGACGGACTTCAGCTTCGCTACGGGTGAGAAAGTCTCATCGTAGTCAACCCCTTGAACTTGTCGATAACCCTTAGCAACAAGTCGAGCCTTATAGATGGTCACATTACCATCCGCGTCTGTCTTCTTCTTAAAGATCCATTTATTTTCTATGGCTCGCCGATCATCGGGCAAGTCAGTCAAAGTCCATACTTCGTTTTCATACATGGATCCTATCTCGGATTTCATGGCTTCTAGCCATTTGTCGGAATCCGGGCCCGCCATCGCTTCTTCATAGTTCGAAGGTTCACCGTTGTCTAACAACATGATTTCCAGGACAGGGTTGCCGTACCACTCTGGTGCGGAACGTGTCCTTGTGGACCTACGAAGTTCAGTAGTAACTTGATCCGAAGCTTCATGATCATCATCATTAACTTCCTCCCAGTCGGTGTAGGCACCACAGGAACATCTTCCCGCGCTGCGCTACTTTCCGGTTCGGAAGGGGTGACTATCACCTCATCAAGTTCCACTTTCCTCCCACTCAATTCTTTCGAGAGAAACTCCTTCTCCAGAAAGGACCCGTTCTTGGCAACGAAGATCTTGCCTTCGGATCTGAGGTAGAAGGTATACCCAATAGTTTCCTTAGGGTATCCTATGAAGACGCATTTCTCCGACTTGGGTTCGAGCTTTTCAGGTTGAAGTTTCTTGACATAAGCATCGCATCCCCAAACTTTTAGAAACGACAGCTTAGGTTTCTTCCCAAACCATAATTCATACGGTGTCGTCTCAACGGATTTCGACGGAGCCCTATTTAAAGTGAATGCGGCAGTCTCTAAAGCATAGCCCCAAAATGAGAGCGGTAAATCGGTAAGAGACATCATAGATCGCACCAGATCCAATAGAGTGCGATTACGACGTTCGGACACACCATTTCTCTGAGGTGTTCCAGGCGGCGTGAGTTGTGAAACTATTCCACATTTCCTTAAGTGTGTACCAAACTTGTGACTTAAATATTCTCCACCACGATCTGATCGTAAGAATTTTATTTTCCTGTCACGTTGATTCTCAACCTCACTCTGAAATTCCTTGAACTTTTCAAAGGTTTCAGACTTGTGTTTCATTAGGTAGACATACCCATATCTACTTAAGTCATCAGTGAGAGTGAGAACATAACGATATCCTCCGCGAGCCTCAACACTCATTGGACCGCACATCGGTATGTATGATTTCCAATAAGTTGGTTGCTCGCTCCATTGTTCCGGAGAACGGAGTCTTGGTCATCTTACCCATGAGGCATGGTTCGCACGTGTCAAATGATTTGTAATCAAGAGACTCCAAAAGTCCATCTGCATGGAGCTTCTTCATGCGCTTGACACCAATGTGACCAAGGCGGCAGTGCCACAAATATGTGGGACTATCGTTATCAACTTTACATCTTTTGGTATTCACACTATGAACATGTGTAACATCACGTTCGAGATTCATCAAGAATAAACCATTGACCAGCGGGGCATGACCATAAAACATATCTCTCATATAAATAGAACAACCATTATTCTCGGATTTAAATGAGTAGCCATCTCGAATTAAACGAGATCCAGATACAATGTTCATGCTCAAAGCTGGCACTAAATAACAATTATTGAGGTTTAAAACTAATCCCGTAGGTAGATGCAGAGGTAGCGTGCCGACGGCGATCACATCGACCTTGGAACCATTCCCGACACGCATCGTCACCTCGTCCTTCGCCAGTCTCCGTTTATTCCGTAGTTCCTGTTTTGAGTTACAAACATAAGCAACCGCACCAGTATCAAATACCCAGGAGCTACTACGAGTACTGGTAAGGTACACATCAATTACATGTATATCACATATACCTTTGGTGTTGCCGGCCTTCTTGTCCGCTAAGTATTTGGGGCAGTTCCGCTTCCAGTGACCACTTCCCTTGCAATAAAAGCACTCAGTCTCGGGCTTGGGTCCATTCTTCGACTTCTTCCCTGTAACTGGCTTACCGGGCATGGCAACTCCCTTGCCGTCCTTCTTGAAGTTCTTACCCTTGCCCTTCTTGAACTTAGTGGTTTTATTCACCATCAACACTTGATGTTCTTTTTTGATCTCCACCTCCGCTGATTTCAGCACTGAATATACCTCAGGAATGGTCTTTTCCATCCCTTGCATATTAAAGTTCATCACAAAGCCCTTGTAGCTTGGTGGAAGCGACTGGAGGATTCTGTCAATGACCGCGTCATCCGGGAGATTAACTCCCAGCTGGGATAAGCGGTTGTGTAACCCAGACATTCTGAGTATGTGCTCACTAACAGAACTATTCTCCTCCATTTTACAGCTGAAGAACTTGTCGGAGACTTCATATCTCTCGACCCGGGCATGAGCTTGGAAAACCATTTTCAGCTCCTTGAACATCTCATATGCTCCATGTTTCTCAAAACGCTTTTGGAGACCCGGTTCTAAGCTGTAAAGCATGCCGCACTGAACGAGGGAATAATCATCAGCACGTTGCTGCCAAGCGGTCATAACGTCTTGGTTCTCTGGGATTGGTGCTTCACCTAGCGGTGCTTCTAAGACATAATCTTTCTTGGCTGCTATGAGGATGATCCTCAGGTTCCGGACCCAGTCCGTATAGTTGCTGCCATCATCTTTCAGCTTGGTTTTCTCTAGGAACGCGTTGAAATTGAGGACAACGTGGGCCATTTGATCTACAAGACATAGTGTAAAGATTTTAGACTAAGTTCATGATAATTAAGTTCATCTAATCAAATTACTCAATGAACTCCCACTCAGATAGACATCCCTCTAGTCATCTAAGTGAAACATGATCCGAGTTAACTAGGCCGTGTCCGATCATCACGTGAGACGGACTAGTCAAGATCGGTGAACATCTCCATGTTGATCGTATCTTCTATACGACTCATGCTCGACCTTTCGGTCCTCCATGTTCCGAGGCCATGTCTGTACATGCTAGGCTCGTCAAGTTAACCTAAGTGTATTGCATGTGTTCCGAGGCCATGTCTGTACATGCTAGGCTCGTCAACACCCGTTGTATGCGAACGTTAGAATCTATCACACCCGATCATCACGTGGTGCTTCGAAACAACGATCCTTCGCAACGGTGCACAGTTAGGGGGAACACTTTCTTGAAATTATCATAAGGGATCATCTTACTTAGTACCGTCGTTCTAAGCAAATAAGATGCAAAAACATGATAAACATCACATGCAATCAAATAGTGACATGATATGGCCAATATCATTATGGTCCTTTGATCTCAATCTTTGGGGCACCATGATCATCTTCGTCACCGGCATGACACCATGATCTCCATCATCATGATCTCCATCATTGTGTCTTCATGAAGTCGCACGCCAACGATTACTTCTACTTCTATGGCTAACGCGTTTAGAAACAAAGTAAAGTAATTTACATGGCGTTATTCAATGACACGCAGGTCATACAAAATAATAAAGACAACTCCTATGGCTCCTGCCGGTTGTCATACTCATCGACATGCAAGTCGTGATTCCTATTACAAGAATATGATCAATCTCATACATCACATATATCATTCATCACATCTTCTGGCCATATCACATCACATAGCACATGCCGCAAAAACAAGTTAGACGTCCTCTAATTGTTGTTGCAAGTTTTTACGTGGCTTGTAGGTTTCTAGCAAGAACGTTTCTTACCTATGTATGACCACAACGTGATTTGCCAATTTCTATTTACCCTTCATAAGGACCCTTTTCATCGAATCTGTTCCGACTAAAGTAGGAGAGACAGACACCCGCTAGCCACCTTATGCAACTAGTGCATGTCAGTCGGTGGAACCCGTCTCACGTACGCGTACGTGTAAGGTCGGTCCAGGCCGCTTCATCCCACAATACCGCCGAAACAAGATCAGAAGAATTGGCAACATCAATGCTCACAACTACTTTGTGTTCTACTCGTGCATAGTAACTACTCATAAACCTGGCTCTGATACCATTGTTGGGGATCGTAGCAGAATTTTAAAATTTTCCTACGCTCACCAAGATCCATCTATGGAGTATACTAGCAACGAGGGGAAAGGAGTGCATCTACATACCCTTGTAGATCGCGAGCGAAAGCGTTCCAATGAACGTGGATGACGGAGTCGTACTCGCCGTGATTCAAATCACCGATGACCGAGTGCCGAACGGACGGCACCTCCGCGTTCAACACACGTACGGTGCAGGGACGTCTCCTCCTTGTTGATCCAGCAAGGGGAAGGAGAGGTTGATGGAGATCCAGCAGCACGACGGCGTGGTGGTGGATGTAGCGGGTCTCGGCAGGGCTTCGCCGAGCTTCTGCGAGAGGGAAAGGTGTAGCAGGGGAGGAGGGAGGCGCCCAAGGCTGTTATGCTACTGCCCTCCCTCCCCCCCCTTTATATAGGCCCCCTGGGAGGGGGGCGCCGGCCAAGATCCCATCAAGGGAGGGGCGGCGGCCAAGGGGGGATACTTGCCCCCCAAGGCAAGTGGGGCGCCCCCCCACCCTAGGGTTTCTAACCCTAGGCGCAAGGGGGAGGCCCATGGGGGGTGCCCCAGCCCACTAAGGGCTGGTTGCCCTCCCACTTCAGCCCATGGGGCCCTCCGGGATAGGTGGCCCCACCCGGTGGACCCCCGGGACCCTTCCGGTGGTCCCGGTACAATACCGGTGACCCCCGAAACATTCCCGGTGGCCGAAACTTGACTTCCTATATATAATTCTTCACCTCCGGACCATTCCGGAACTCCTCGTGACGTCCGGGATCTCATCCGGGACTCCGAACAACTTTCGGATTTCCGCATACTCATATCTCTACAACCCTAGCGTCACCGAACCTTAAGTGTGTAGACCCTACGGGTTCGGGAGACATGTAGACATGACCGAGACGCCTCTCCAGTCAATAACCAACAACGGGATCTGGATACCCATGTTGGCTCCCACATGTTCCACGACGATCTCATCGGATGAACCACGATGTCGAGGATTCAATCAATCCCGTATACAATTCCCTTTGTCAATCAGTATGTTACTTGCCCGAGATTCGATCGTCGGTATCCCAATACCTTGTTCAATCTCGTTACCGGCAAGTCTCTTTACTCGTACCGCAATGCATGATCCCGTGAATAACGCCTTAGTCACATTGAGCTAATTATGATGATGCATTACCGAGTGGGCCCAGAGATACCTCTCCGTCACACGGAGTGACAAATCCCAGTCTCGATCCGTGCCAACCCAACAGACACTTTCAGAGATACCCGTAGTGTACCTTTATAGTCACCCAGTTACGTTGTGACGTTTGGTGCACCCAAAGCACTCCTACGGTATCCGGGAGTTGCACGATCTCATGGTCTAAGGAAAAGATACTTGACATTGGAAAAGCTCTAGCAAACGAAACTACACGATCTTTTATGCTATGCTTAGGATTGGGTCTTGTCCATCACATCATTCTCCTAATGATGTGATCCCGTTATCAATGACATCCAATGTCCATAGTCAGGAAACCATGACTATCTGTTGATCAACGAGCTAGTCAACTAGAGGCTTACTAGGGACACGTTGTGGTCTATGTATTCACACATGTATTACGATTTCCGGATAACACAATTATAGCATGAACAATAGACAATTATCATGAACAAAGAAATATAATAATAACCATTTATTATTGCCTCTAGGGCATATTTCCAGCAGGAGTTAGTTCAGAGTTAGTAATGAGCTAGAAACTAACTCTAACCTCTAGCTAAGTTGAGTATCCAAACAGGGTTGTGTTGTTGTTGTTGCTGCTGCTGCTCTTCTACGTATATCTATACATCATTAGAACATTAATGTAACACTCTTCCTTGTTGCTATGTAGCCTAGGATTGCATATTTAGACATTATGTACAGTGCATGTTGCTACGTAGCCTCAGATATATTACATATGGCCCTAGTTAACCTAACGAAAAATGGGTTGCAGATATATTCACCAATTAGTCCCTTATCAGCCGCCGGCCTATATGTTACCAGCTACTGATATCCTAAACAATGAGCAGATATAAGCCATGGGATGAAACTAACCTCGATGGAAAATAGCAGTCGTTCCCAAAATTGTCATGTGTAGGTACATCGAGAAGCATGTTAAGCACAGCAGGCTAAACATGAACCAAAATTATACATGGCAGACAAAATAATCTCCAAAAGATAGCTTCAGTGTGCAGGTTTAAGCACGCTAGTAAAGCAAACAAGTGGAAAGGTGTGCTAACTGCAATAGGCCTAACATTTAACAATAAGCAAACATAGTCATTCAAACTGGTATTGTGCCGGTCTAAGCACACTGGTTATGGTTGAATAAAAATGGAAAGGCGTGTTAACTACAAGATGTAGCAACCAAATGTAGTCATTCATAGTGGTATTGTTGAAACTGGTACTGATGAAATTGAACTGCACAGTTCATACTTGCACATATAGAACATCACGTTGTGAATAACAGGAATAAACAAGGCATACTACGAACAACCAAAGATAGCATTTGAGACTGAACATATGCTAACTACAAACAACCAAACAATCAAAAAATTTAAAAGAGGCATATGCTAGCTATAACAGGCTTAACAGCAAGCAAATATATGCATTCCTATCGGTATGTTTAAAACTGGATTGATGAAATGTACTGCACAGTAAATAATTGCACATATAAAGCATCACATTGTGAACAACTGAAATAAACAAGGCATACTGCAAACAACCTGATATAGAAATTAAAACTGGACATATTCTCACTACACTACAAAAGGGACTCGACAAAACAAATCATGGGTTTCCCCCTGTGAAGAGGCACGGCAAAACAAATCATGGGTTTCCTCACTTGTCACAGATGGGCTCGTTCCTGTGGGAAGAGCACAGAGCCTGGATGCGCTCCATGTTGTCGCAGATGGGCTCCTTCCCCTTGGAAGAGCACGGCTGTAGGGTGCCCTCCCTGATGTCGCAGACGGGCGCTTTCCCCTTGGAAGAGCCGGAGAGGGTCCCCTCCTCGTGGTCGCTGTCGGTGTCAAAACCGGCAGATCTTCGATAGGGGGTCCCAAACTGTGCGTCTAAGGATCGAAGGTAACAAGAGGCAGGGGACACAATGTTTACCCAGGTTCAGGCCCTCTTGATGGAGGTAATAACCTACTTCCTGCTTGATTGACTTTGATGAGTATAGGGCTTACAAGAGTTAATCTACCACAAGATCGTAATGACTAAACCCTAGATGTCTAGCCTATGTGGTTGTAATTGCCTCTACGGACTAAACCCTCTGGTTTATATAGACACCAGAGGGGGCTAGGGTTGTACAGAGTCGGTTTACAGATAAAGGAATCTTCATATCTGCACGCCACACTTGCCTTCCACGCCAAGGAGAGTCCCATCCGGACACGGGGAAAAGTCTTCCATCTTGTATCTTCATGGCCCATCAGTACGACCCACATCACACAGCCCGGACGCCCGAGGACCCCATAATCCTGGACTCCCTTAGTAGCCCCCGAACCAGTCTTCAATGACGACGTGTCCAGCGCGTAAATTATCTTCGGCATTGCAAGGCGGGTTCCTCCACCGAATGCTTCAAAGCATCTGAACTGAAAAGCTATATTCGGCCCTTACAGCTTTGGTCTTAGCAAGGTGAATTCTTCGAACAGCTCGGTTTTACATTAAACGTCACACCCCTCGGCTTCTGTACTTCCGTCGCCTTGGCTTTCACGTGGCCAATGAATATGAAGGGTCCAAGAACTTTTACAGATAGCCTGTGACAGCCTGGTTTTTGCCCTCTCTTATTTGTTTGAGTTTTCATTTGAAAGTTTTTGAAACTTGGAGTTTTTGAATCTTTTCATTTGGACTTAAGCACTTGGGCATCCTTGGCTTTCACCCAAGTGTTCACTTCTCTCCCAAACCATCATTTCACTTCTGATCCACCACAAAATAATCTTTGGAATATTTTTCTTAAATGAAAAATATTCATTTTCTCTCTAAAACCCTAAGCCAAATCTGTTTACTCCAAGGCAACCCTAATTTTTATGGCTCAGAAAATTCTAAGATAATTCACAAATATTCTAGGGACCCTAGGGACCTCCCTGAGCAAAAATATTTCATCACTTTTTGAAATATTTTTGCTACAGAAAATCTTTTCCGTTCTGGATAGAAATGGTGGTTTCTACAACAACTACCATTTTACGTGCTCCATTTGACCTGAACTTTCTTGTGCCTATTTATCTTAGTAACTCTAAGCTAGCCTCCAAAGCACAACCCCAAACTCCCAGCTATTTGACCACAGTAACATCACAAACTTACTGTCCAGAAACTTACCAGACTTGTAAAATTTTCTCTACTACACCTGGATCCAAACCAAATCGTGGTAACACTCTAAACTACCACGCACAACCTGCCAGACATCGAGTTTACGCTTGGATCGTCCTCATGTCATAGTTCACGCGGTGACCGCGTTCGTCCAGGCGTGCTGGCATCCAGCCGACACGCTCTGCGACGCGCCCGAGGCTCTGTTGCTCGCGTCCTCGCTTCCCCGCTTGCCCAACCTTGCCAAAACTCGCCACAATCATCGTCTCGACACCCTTAACTCCCCCCGGCACTCACCGACGCCGGAGCTCGCCGCAGCGAGCACGGGCAAGGTCCGGCCAGCCCAACAGTGCGGGCGCACTGTGCTCGTCGTCACCCCCCTTGATCCTGTGCTCGTCTTCGCTCGCCCACAGTGGCCGCGTGACCTCTGTCGCCTTCTCCCTCTCTCACTGACGCCGCTCGTCGCCGGGCGCCGTGGACAGGTGTCCACCGGCGGAGCCCGAAGCACCCTCGCCGCTCGCCTATATATAGAGCCCCTCCCCAACCTCCTTGAGCATCCTCTAGCACTCACACACACTCCACGGTCGAGTAGGAAGCCGTAGCCCGGCCGGGCAGGCCACGGGCCGCCGTCCCCGAGCTCGAGCTCGCCGGCGATCCCCTCTGGTCGCCACGGCAACTCCAGCCCCTCCCAGGCCTGGGCGACCTCTCCAGGGCCTCCGCCTCTCTCCGGTGAGGCCGTCTCGCCCGCTTGGAGCCCCTGGAGCGGCCTCTGCTCACCGTCTTCCTCAACTCTGACGGCGTCCTCGTTCTGCCTCCTCTCGCGAGCTAGATTCCGACGCCGTCCGACCACCCCTAGCTACGCTACGGGTGTGGGCAGGTGCGCCTCGACCTCCTCTTGCCATCCCTCCCTCTCGTTTTGGCCAAAGAGCCCTCGTCGCCGGCGAGAGCTCCGGCGAAGCCGCGGCCGTCTCTGTTTCTCTCTCCCTCTTCCCCCACCTGACAAGCGGGGCCCGCTAGTCAGCCACTCAGTACGCGCGTGAAGCGGTATGAGTGGTGGCGCCCCTGGGCTTTACGCCTTCGACGTCACCCCCCAGTCTTTTTCTTTTTATTCAAATTCATTTGAATTTACAGAATACTTCGAATAGTTATAGCTTTTTAACCATAAGTCCAAATGAATTGATTCTTTTTGCGTTGTATTCTTTGAAAGGAAATCTAACAGCTCACCAAAGATGAGATTTTTCTGAGCTGTTTAGAATACCTGGTGAATTTCAAAAGTGTTCTTGATATTTTTTTTTGTGTTTAAAATTATTTTCAGAAGGTGAGGCTTGTCTTGAGGATCACCAAGAGGCTTGTGAACCTCCTCTGCACCAAGGCAAGCCACAGCAACATTTTTATGATGCCATTCCAATATTAGTGATTTTCTCACTTGAATGGAATGATTAACCCATGCATTTAAATAATTATTGAATTATTTGTATTCTGTTAAGTATTGGTCAGTTGTTATGCTTGATTTACAGAATGGTTGAAACTAGTTTTAGTGGGTAAAGTAAGTTAAGATTCATTTAAGGTGATGTTAGAAATAATTTTGTTATGCATATTAGTAGTTATTTAGCTATGTTCTTGCCTTCCTAAAACTGATGAAAATTTGTTAGAAAATATTCTGTTAAATCATGTTACTTGTTTTACAGAATATTTGAACTTAATTTAGTGATAAAGAAAGTAAGAATTGATGATAGTAAAATCTTTTGTTATGCATATGAAAAAGTTATCGGAGTTGCTTTCTTGCGTAAGAAATTAATGAGACTTGTTGCAAAATATTTTGATTAAGTTGTGAGTCATTTTGAGCTAGTAGCGTAACGTGAGTTGTTGACGGTTATGCTTGGTGTATAGATGACATCGGTCATTTTTTTATTATATGGTGCATGTGTTGTTTTGCATTTCATGGCATGCTATGACACCAGTCATTGTTAGTTTAAAGTTGAAACTGAAAATAACTCAATTTGAATAGACCGTTGACTGGGTCATGGTACCGCTGAATCGAGTTCTTTCCAGTGCGACCACATTTGCCTTTATGGGGGGCCTTGATTTGGTCCATTGACACGGCCTCTGATCGGTGCCTCCATCTACGGAAGGTTATGTCATGTTTGCTCTGGCCCGGCAAGCAGACATAATCTTGTGTGCTTGTTGATTAGATTATGGTACTGAGTCCCCGAGTGGGAGTGTCCCCGAGTGGGAGTTTGACCACGACGGTGGTCGGGGTGTCTTTGGTAGACACGGGGCCACCCAGGACCAGCCCGTTGAGGGATTTGGGTCGGAGTGGCCGGGAGAGTGCTGTGGCAATGGAGGAGTTTCGTCGGAATGCCGTTGGTCCACCCGAATGGGAGTGCGAGGCCATGGGTTCGGTGGTGTGGGTACAGTGTGCTACCTCTGCAGAGTGTATAATCTATCGATAGCCGCGTCCACGGTTACGGACACCTCGTAGTAGGTCCCACCATGAGTTAACGAATAATAAAAATTGCACACTAAGCTGTAATCTTTGCATTGTCGAGGATGGCAGAAAGGCCATCGAGGAATTTGGGACCGGATATTGGTCGTGGTTGTGATCGCCTTAAGGATCATGAGTCATGTTGTTAAGACCACGTTGGTGGTGTGTTTTACCACATTGGTGGTGTGTTTGTGATCTGAGTATGATCATGGTTGGTAAGTTGTCCCGAGGGACGTTCGAGCATGATCACAGCATGTTGACATTTAGTGTTGCATTTTAATTGGTTAAATATCATGATATTGTTTGTCATTATAATTATGCTTGTTGTGAGCTTGCAAGTACATTCAATGTACTGACCTGGCGTGTCATACCAGATTTCAGGAAAGTCTCGTTGGGAAGGAGCGCTGTTCGAGTCTAGATCGTGTCCACATCGGTGTCCCTGTGATATGGAGCTTCCGCTACGACGTTATTCCGCTGCCATGTAGTTGTTCGAGTCGAGGCCCCTTTATGTTCACTAAATAATGTACATATTGTTCAGCCGCACCGAGTGTGCCGCTTGGCCTCGACCGCTGTTGTAATATGAACTCTGTTCCGCTAGCATCAATAAAGCGGTTGTTTTCTGTACCAATATGTTGTGTGTTGCCAGAAGACATGGTCTCTTGGCTGGCAATGCAGGGTAAACCGGTCGCTCTGAGCCGGGGTGCCACAACGGTTGGTATCAGAGCCGCGCTGACTGTAGGCCATGCTAGACTACAACGTGTTAACTGGACGCTAGGCGCGAGTAAAATTGAGTGCCAGTGGCAGTTATAGCTGGTTGTTGCATCCTAGTCATTTGATTATTATCGTTATGCTAACCTGCTAATGGTTGTGAGTGTAGATGGCTCCGGTGTCGTATCCGTGCCAGTTGTAGCTGATGCCGTACACGTCACCGCACCTTCTCCGCAATGTGTGGCGTCGAATGTACCCTCACGGAGACGAACCAGTCTACCGTGTGTACCGGGAGCGCCTAGCAGACTCAGTGTATGAGTATCACACAGTGGTTACTCTGCGCACCAGTTCCGATTCCGTCTCTTACACTCGCACTTCTCGGAGCGGTTACGCCTCCACCGCTTCTCAGGCTGTCCAGTTTGCCGCATTTGAGGTCCTTGTCGAGCTTTGTTATACCGAGGTTCAAATGCAGCACCACCCAGGTTTCTATTACTACCCATCTCTGCACGACAATGGTCGTGTCCTTTTCCTCTCGTTAACCCGGAGTCTGATAGTGTTGCTAGCCATCTTGCTCGCTATATCACTGCTAGCTATGTGATGATCCACGAGCTGGCTCGAGAGCTGACTCGTGCCTGTACTACTTTAGCCGCTACCTTGGTCACTACTAGATCCACCACTACTCCGTCCTCACTGGGATTTACCCCTTATGTCCCGGTTATCTCTAGCTCCCCTATTTCGCCGTTTACTCCCCCGAGTAGCACAGACGTATCGGCCGTGAACCCTCTCAGTGCTCCTGCCGAGTGGGTCTCACTTCTTGCTACTTCTGCAGCCCCGATGCTTCATCCTACCCCTGCCCCTGAGGGAGAGCCCTCGAGGCAGCGTCATCATGTTGCCTTTAACCGGAGGTTTCTCTTAACCACGTCAGTTCGGGATCTGAGACCGCTTCAGGGGAGGACACCGCAGCACCAACAGAGCAGTAGTGTCTTTTTGAGTATTCGCAGTCATCTAGATGGTGTACGGATGTAGTTGTATGAGTCATGATGCTTCATGTATGAGAGTAGAGGAACCAGTCAGGTTGTTAAATTTTCATGTATGAGTCTATGTATAATTATGATGGGACTTTAATCGCCGTATTTTCTTCGCTCTTTTGTCTTTTTCGAGATTTGTTGCTGGCTTTTCCCCAATTTTATTCTTGGATGTCTCTCATCCCGATTTTGTTGCCTTGGGAAAAATACTCAGTAGGATGACGCGGGGAGGCAGCAGTAGCAACGTTCGTAAGGGAACTCCTGTTCGTCGTTCCGCACGACAGGCAAGATATTCTCCTGAGCCGTACGTTCAGCCACCACCTCCTCCGCCTGATCCTCCCTCCACCGAGCAAGTTCTGCGTATGTTTGAAGAGAAAAGGAACAATGATCTGATTGAAATATTGAGAAGTGTGCAAGCTATAGTTGGACAAAATGGAAATCAGAATGGTCATCACTCAAAGCTGTCAGATTTTTAGAGGACCAATCCACCCAGTTTCAGTCAGGTTGTTGACCCATTGGATGCAGACGATTGGTTGCGCACCATGGAGAAAAAGCTCGAGATCGCCCATACTGAAGGAAACGATAAAGTCCCATTTGCAACCCATTACCTTGAAGGCGCAGCTGCCATATGGTGGGAAAATACAAAAGCCATGTGGCCGATTGATAAGGAAGTCACCTGGGAAAAATTCAAGGATAAGTTCCGCAAATATCACATCCCTACTGGAGTTATGAAGGCCACGCAGCGTGAATTTCTCACGCTCGTCCAAGGAAATCAATCTATGGCTGAGTATCTGCAAAAATTCAATCATTTGGCCCATTACTCTCTGTATGACATGGCCACTGAAGACAGGAAGATTGACAGATTTCTTGGAGGTCTAACTCTGCAACTCTGGTGTGCTCTCAACATGTTTGATTTCACCGATTTCCAAACTCTGGTAGATAAGGCATTCATTGCTGAACGGGAGCACAAGCTTATATCCGATAATAGGCCTGCTAACAATGACAACAAGCGCAAGTTCGAGCCAAAGAAGGATGGACAACCTGTGCAAAGGGCTCGTACCTGGCAGCAGACTCAGGTGGAATACATGCCAAATTGGCAGCAAAATGTTAACAGGACCACCACTCAAGTCAAGAATATTGTAACCAGTCCAACACATGAGGAGCGCCAGTGCAATAATTCTTGTTTCATTTGCGGGCAGCCCGGACATTATGCCAAACAGTGCCCCCAGAACCACAAGGTGAATGCTCTGAGCAGGCCACAAGTCAACTTTATGGAGTCAGGTGTGGCACCCCAGCTCAGAGCGACCGGTTTACCCTGCATTGCCAGCCGAGAGATCATGTCTTCTGGCAACACACAACATATTGGTACAGAAAACAACCGCTTTATTGATGCTAGCGGAATAGAGTTCATATTACAACAGTGGTCAAGGCCAAGCGGCACACTCGGTGCGGCGGAACAATATGTACATTATTTAGTGAACATAAAAGGGCCTCGACTCGAACAACTACGTGGCAGCGCAATAACGTCGTAGCGGAAGCTCCATATCACAGGGACACTGATGTGGACAGGATCTAGACTCGAACAGCGCTCCTTTCCAACGAGACTTTCCTGAAATCTGGCATGACACGCCAGGTCAGTACATTGAATGTACTTGCAAGCTCACAACAAGCATAATCATAATGACAAACAATATCATGATATTTAACCAATTATTAATAATGCAACATTTTATGTCAACATGCTGTGATCAAGCCCGAACGTCCCTCAGGACAGCTTACCAACTGTGATCATCTCTGGACCACAAACACACCACCATAGTGGTCTTTCTCAAGAACAACTCGTGATCCTTACGGCGATCACAACCACGACCATCATTTGGTCCCAAATACCTCGATGGCCTTTCTGCCATCCATTGACAATGCAAAGTTCATAGCTTAGTGTGCAATTTTTATTAAACATTGACTCATGGTGGGACCTAGTACGAGGTGTCCGTGACTGTGGACTCGGCTATCGATAGATTATACACTCTGCAGAGGTAGCACACTGTACCCACACCACAGAACCCATGGCCTCGCATTCCCATTCGGGTGGACCAACGGCATTCCGACAAAACCCCTCCATTGCCACAGCACTCTCCCGGCCACTCCGACCCAAATCCGCAACGGGCTGGTCCTGGGTGGCCCCGTGTCTACCAAAGACACCCCGACCACCGTCGTGGTCAAAACACCTCCACTCGGGGACTCGGTACCATAATCTCATCAATGAGCACACAAGATTATGTGTGCTTACCGGGTCATGGCAAGCACGACATAATCTTCCCTAGATGGAGGCACCGACCAGTGGCCGTGTCAATGGACCGAATCAAGGCCTCCCACAAGGCAAATGTGGTTGCACTGGAAAGAAACTCGATTCAGCGGCACCATGACCCAGTCAACGGTATATTCAAGTTGAATTATATTCAGGATTAATCTTTAAACTAAAAATGACCGGTGTCATAGCATGCCATGAAATGCAAAACAACACATGCATCACATATTGATAAAAATGACCGACGTCATCCATATGCACACCAAGCATGAACGTCAACAACTCATATTACTCTACTTGCTCAAAATGACTCACAACTTAACCAAAATATTTTGCAACAAGTTCTATTAATTTCCTACGCAAGAAAGTAACTCTGATAAATCTTTCATATGCTTGACCAAAACATATCAATATCACCACTCTTAATTTCTTTATCACTAAGTTGGGTTGAAACATTCTGTAAGACAAATAATATGATTAAACAAGTATTTAACATAATATTTTCTAACAATTTTTTATCAATTTGAGAATGCAAACACAAAGCTTTACATAATTACTAACATGCATAACAAAATTATTTCTAACATCACCTCAAATAAATTTTAACTTGCTTTACCCACTTAAACTAGTTTCAACTATTCTGTAAATCAAGCATAACAACTGACCAATACTTATTAGAATACAAATAATTCAATAATTATTTAAATGCGTGGGTTAATCATTTCATTTAACTGAGAAAATCACAAATATATAAATGGCATCATAAAAATGTTGTTGTGGCTTGCCTTAGTACAGATGAGGTTCACAAGCCTCCTGGTGATCCTCAAGACAAGTCTCACCTTCTGAAAATAATTTTAAACACAAAATGAGAATATCAAGAACACTTCTGAAATTCACCAGAAATTCTAAGCAGCTTAGAAAACTCTCATCTTTTGGTGAGCTGTTAGATTACCTTTCAAAGAACACAATGCAAAAAGAATTATCTCATTTGGACTTATGGTTAAAAAGTTAAAATTGTTTGAAGCTCTTTGGAATATAAATGAATTAGAATAAAAGAAACAGCTAGGGGGTGACGTCGAAGGCGTAAAGCCCAGGGGCGCCACCACTCGTACCGCTTCGCGCGTGTACTGAGTGGCAGACTAGCGGGCCCCGCTAGCCAGGTGGGGGAAGAGGGAGAGAGAAACAGAGAGGGCCGCGGCTTCGCCGGAGCTCTCGCCGGCGACGAGGGCTCCTTGGCCCAAACGAGAGGGAGGGATGGCAAGAGGAGGTCGAGGCGCACCTGCCCGTACCCGTAGCGTGGCTAGGGGTGGTCGGACGGCGTTGGAATCTAGCTCGCGAGCGGAGGCAGAACGAGGAGGTCGTCGGAGTTGAGGAAGACGGCGAGCAGAGGTCGCTCAAGAGGCTCCAAGCGGGCGAGATGGCCTCACCGGAGAGAGGCGGAGGCCTTGGAGGGGTCGCCTAGGCCTGGGAGGGGCTGCAGCTACTGTGGTGACCAGAGGGGATCGCCGGCGTGCTCGAGCTCGGGGACGGCGGCCCGAGGCCTGCCCGGCCGGGCTACGGCTTCCTACTCGATCGTGGGGTGTGTGTGAGTGCTGGATGGTGCTTGAGGAGGCTGGGGGTGGCTCTATTTATAGGCGAGCGGTGAGGGTGCTTCGGGCTCCGCCGGTGGACACCTTTCCACGGCGCCCGACGACGAGCGGCGTCAGTGAGAAGGGGAGAAGGCGACGGAGGTCACGCGGCCACTGTGGGCGAGCGGAGACGAGCACAGGATCAAGGGGGGTGACGACGAGCACAGTGCGCCCGCACTGTTGGGCTGGCCGGACCTTGCCCGTGGTCACTGCGGCGAGCTCCGGCGTCGGCGAGTGCCAGGGTGGAGTTAAGGACGTCGAGACGGTGATGGTGGCGAGGTTTGGCATGGTTGTGCAGGCGGGGGAAGCAAGCACGCACGAACAGAGCGTTCGGCGGCACCCAGAGCGCGTCGACACGCATGCCTGGCATCATGGACACGCGTGGTCACCGTGCGAACTGTCTCCTCAAGCCAGCCTTCATCCAAAAATCATGTCTGGCATGTTGTTCGTGGTAGTTTTGAAGTTCACCACGGTTTGGTTTGGATCCAGGTGCAGTATAGAAGATTTTACAAGCCAGGTAAGTTTCTGGTCAGTAACTTTGTGATGTTATTGTGGTCAAATGGTGGGAGTTTGGGGCTGTGCTTTGGAGGCTAGTGATAAGTTACTAAGGTAAAGATGCACAAAAAAGTTCAGGTCAAATGGAGCAACTAAAATGGTAGTTGCTGTAGAAACCACCATTTCTGTCCAGAACAGAAAAGATTTTCTGTAGCAAAAATATTCCAAAAAGTGATGAAATATTTTTGCTCAGGGAGGTGCCCTAGGGTCCCTAGAATATTTGTGAATTATCTTAGAATTTCCTGAGCCATAAAAATTAGGGTTGCCTTGAAGCAAACACATCTGGCTTAGGGTTTTTGAGAGAAAATGAATATTTTTCTTTTAAGAAAATTTTTCCAAAGGTTATTTTGTGGTGGATCAGAAGTGAAGTGATGGTTTGGGAGAGAAGTGAACACTTGGGTGAAAGCCAAGGATGCCCAAGTGTTTAAGTCCAAATGAAAAGATTCAGAAACTCCAAGTTTCAAAAACTTTCAAATGAAATTTCAAGCAAATAAGAAAGGGCAAAAACCAGGCTGTCACATCAGGGCCAACCCAGCAAAACTTCACTGGGCACGTGAATCATATCTCCGCCGATGAAGCCCAAGGGAAGCCAGAAGTCATCATTGGTATGTTTTCTGTTAATGACATACCTGCAGTAATTTTATTTCACTCTGGGGCTTCCCATGCTTTTATTTCTTAGAGTTTTGCCGCCCAAAACGATTTTCCTTGCACAATTTTGGGCAAAAATATGCTGGTACAAACCCCGGGATCTATAATCAAGAGCAATCTAGTCTGCTGTGATCTGGAGATCAATATCAACGGGGTCCACTTTCCAACATCTGTGATAATCATTGAGTCTGAACAGTTGGATATTATATTGGGTATGAATTGGCTGACCAAATATCAAGTTTGTATAAACTGCGCAACCTGAGAAGTCAATTTGACCAGTCTGAATGGGTAGCTCACCAAATTCTATGCTCGCAAGCATGTACCCAAGCCAGAACTAGTTTGCACCGCTATGACTGAATTGGAATTTATTCCTGTGGTCAGTGAGTACCCTGATGTGTTTCCAAAAGAACTGCCAGGCATGCCACCAGATCCGGAACTAGAATTTGCCATAGATCTTGTGCCCGGAACCGCACCATTATACAAGAAGTATTACCGGATGCCCTCATCAGAATTGGTGGAACTAAAGAAACAGCTTGACGAATTACTCCAGAAAGGTTATATTCGTGCCAGCTCTTCACCATGGGGGTCACCTGCAATCTTCGTGGGCAAAAAGGATGGCAGTCTCTGTATGTGCATAGATTATCGCCAGCTGAATGAGGTCACCATCAAAAATAAATACCCACTGCCAAGGATTGATGATCTGTTTGATCAGCTCAATGGGGCTAAAGTATTCTCAAAAATCGATTTACGGACCGGATATCATCAGCTCAAGATTAAAAAGGAAGATATTCCTAAGACCGCATTCACTACACGATACGGTCTTTACGAATATACTATGATGTCCTTTGGTCTCACCAATGCCCCTGCCTTCTTCATGCATATGATGAACAAGGTGTTCATGGACTTCCTCGACAAATTCATGGTAGTCTTTATCGACGACATACTCATTTACTCCAAGAGTGAAGAAGAGCATAAGGATCACCTCCGAGCAGTGCTACAACGGCTTCACAACCATCAGTTATACGCCAAGTTCAGTAAGTGCGAATTTTGGCTCAAGCAAGTTGGGTTTCTCGGACATGTACTATCCGCCGAAGGCATAGCCGTGGACCCCAGCAAAGTAAAGGATGTGCTCGATTGGGTACCGCCCACGACTGTAACACAGATCCGGAGTTTCCTCGGATTAGCTGGATACTATCGTCGTTTCATTGAAGGGTTTTCCAAAATTGCTAAACCTATGATGGAACTGCTCAAAAAGGATACAAAGTTTAAGTGGACAAAGGACTGTGAGAAGAGTTTTAATGAGCTAAAGACGCGTCTGACAACCGCACCCGTATTGACTCTTCCAGACATTTATCGCAGCTTCGATGTGTACTGCGATGCCTCCATACAAGGTATTGGTTGCGTATTGATGCAAGACGGCAAGGTAGTAGCCTATGCATCATGACAACTACGACCACATGAAGGAAATAATCCTACTCATGATTTGGAATTGGCTGCAGTGGTTCATGCATTAAAAATTTGAGACACTATCTCATTGGAAAAAGGTGCCAAATTTTTACCGACCACAAAAGCCTCAAGTACATCTTCACTCAGCCAGATTTAAATCTCCGTCAGCGAAGATGGTTAGAGTTGGTCAAGGATTATGACCTTGGAATAAATTACCATCCAGGCAAGGCCAACGTCGTTGCTGATGCGCTCAGTCGAAAGCCCGTCAGCTTAAATGTCATGTTAAAATCATTGCCTACTGAACTTCAGGAGGAGATCGCTCAGCTCAACTTGGTCATCGTGGATGCTGGCCTCACTAATATTTTGGAAGTTACCCCCACACTTGAGATGGAAATCCGTAAGGCCCAGCCAGATGATGCCAAGCTACAAAAACATGCAAGGCAGCCCCCAGATTTCTTCAAGGACAACTTCGGTACCCTCCGATTCCGTGGACGAATTTGTGTACCAAATCAACCGGACTTGAAGAAGAAAATCTTGTCAGAAGCACACGAATCCTCGTATTCCATTCATCCGGGAGGTACGAAAATGTATGAAGACCTTAGACAAATATTCTGGTGGAATGGGATGAAGAAAGACATTGCCTATTTAGTAGCCTGTTGCGACATATGCAACAAGGTGAAAGCAGATCATCAGAAGCCAGCCGGACTTCTCCAACCACTGCCAGTTTCACAATGGAAATGGGATGATGTTTGCATGGATTTCATCACCGGATTGCCTAGGACTCAGCGAGGCAAAGACGCAATCTGGGTTATAGTGGACACCCTCACCAAGGTTGCTCACTTCATCCCGATCAGCACCAGATACAGAGCAGATGAACTTGCACAATTGTATGTATCAAGAATCGTCAGTCTGCATGGAGTACCCCGGACTATCACTTCCGACCGAGGTTCTTTGTTTACCTCCGCTTTCTGGTCCCGTCTCCATCAAGCCTTGGGGACAACACTAAAATATAGTACTGCTTATCACCCCCAGACGGATGGTCAGACAGAGCGAGTAAATCAATTACTCGAAGATATGTTGCGAGCCTGTGTGCTAGCCAATGGGGCGAAATGGTAAGATTGCTTGCCATACGCCAAGTTCTCGTATAACAACAGTTTCCAGACCAGTCTAAAGATGTCACCATATGAAGCTCTATATGGTCGTAAGTGTCGCACTCCTCTAAATTGGTCTCAAGCTGGAGATAGCCATATCTTCGGAACCGATCTCATGATGGAAGCTGAGAGGCAAGTCAGGGAAATCAGAGACCGACTGCAATTGGCCAAATCCCGTTAGAAGAGTTATTATGATGCAAAGTACCGGCAGGTCAGTTTTGAACCCGGAGAACACGTGTACCTTCGAGTCACTCCTATGAAAGGAGTTAAGCGATTTCAGACTTGTGGAAAGCTGGCACCCAGATTCATTGGTCCATTCCCGATTATGTCTCGAGTGGGTACGGTTGCATACCAACTGGAACTACCCCCGGAGTTGTCAGATATACACAATGTGTTCCATGTTTCGCAATTGAGACGATGCATATCCCCGCCTGAGAAAAGGACTGCAATGGCTGAGATAGAATTGGCAAAGGATTTAACTTATGAAGAAAGACCGTTCAAAATTTTGGATCAAGTGGAAAGGGTCACTCGCAGCAAAGTCAGAAATTTTTTCAAAGTTAAGTGGGAGCATCACACCGAGTCAGAAGCAACTTGGGAGCAGGAAGCAATTTTCCTTAAGAGTCAGTATCCAGAGTGGTTTTCCCAAGTAACCAAATCTCGAGGACGAGATTCATTCTAAGTGGGGGAGGTTTGTGACAGCCTGGTTTTTGCCCTCTCTTATTTGTTTGAGTTTTCATTTGAAAGATTCTGAAACTTGGAGTTTTTGAATCTTTTCATTTGGACTTAAACACTTGGGCATCCTTGGCTTTCACCCAAGTGTTCACTTCTCTCCCAAACCATCATTTCACTTCTGATCCACCACAAAATAATCTTTGGAATATTTTTCTTAAATGAAAAATATTCATTTTCTCTCTAAAGCCCTAAGCCAAATCTGTTTACTCCATGGCAACCCTAATTTTTATGGCTCAGAAAATTCTAAGATAATTCACAAATATTCTAGGGACCCTAGGGCACCTCCCCGAGCAAAAATATTTCATCTCTTTTTGGAATATTTTTGCTACAGAAAATCTTTTCTGTTCTGGACAGAAATGGTGGTTTCTACAGCAACTGCCATTTTACTTGCTCCATTTGACCTGATCTTTCTTGTGCCTATTTACCTTAGTAAATCTAAGCTAGCCTCCAAAGCACAGCTCCAAACTCCCAGCCATTTGACCACAGTAACATCGCAAAGTTACTGTCCAGAAACTTACCAGACTTGTAAAATTTTCTCTACTGCACCTGGATCCAAACCAAATCGTGGTAACACTCTAAACTACCACGAACAACCTGCCAGACATCGAGTTTACGCTTAGATCGACCTGATGTCATAGTTCGCGCGTTGACCGCGTTCGTCCAGGCGTGCTGGCATGCAGCCGACGCGCTCTGCGACGCGCCCGAGCCTCTATTGCTCGCGTGCTCGCTTCCTCGCATGCCCAACCTTGCAAAACTTGCGACAATCATTGTCTCGACACCCTTAACTCCACCCTGGCACTCGCCAACGCCGGAGCTCGCCGCAACGAGCACGGGCAAGGTCCGGCCAGCCCAACAGTGCGGGCGCACTGTGCTCGTCGTCACCCCCCTTGATCCTGTGCTCGTCTCCGCTCGCCCACAGTGGCCGCGTGACCTCCATCGCCTTCTCCCTCTCTCACTGACGCCGCTCGTCGCCGGGCGCCGTGGATAGGTATCCACCGGCGGAGGCCGAAGCACCCTTGCCGCTCGCCTATATATAGAGCCCCTCCCCAACCTTCTTGAGCATCCTCCAGCACTCACACACACTCCACGGTCGAGTAGGAAGCCTTAGCCCGGCCGGGCAGGCCTCGGGCCGCCGTCCCCGAGCTCGAGCTCGCCGGTGATCCCCTCTGGTCGCCGCGGCAGCTCCAGCCCCTCCCTGGCCTGGGCGACATCTCCAGGGCCTTCGCCTCTCTCCGGTAAGGCCGTCTCGCCCGCTTGGAACCCCTGGAGCAGCCTCTGCTCGCCGTATTCCTCAACTCCGACGACCTCCTTGTTCTGCCTCTGCTCGCGAGCTAGATTCCGACGCCGTCCGACCACCCCTAGCCACGCTATGGGTACGGGCAGGTGCGCCTCGACCTCCTCTTGCCATCCCTCCCTCTCGTTTTGGACAAAGAGCCCTCGTCGCGGGCGAGAGCTCCGGTGAAGCCGCGGCCGTCTCTGTTTCTCTCTACCTCTTCCCCCACCTGACTAGCGGGGCCCGCTAGTCAGCCACTCAATACGCGCGCGAAGCGGTACGAGTGGTGGCGCCCCTGGGCTTTACGCCTTCGACGTCACCCCCCAGTCTTTTTCCTTTTATTCAAATTCATTTGAATTTACAGAATACTTCAAACAGTTATAGCTTTTTAACCATAAGTCCAAATGAATTGATTCTTTCTGCATTGTGTTCTTTGAAAGGAAATCTAACAGCTCACCAAAGATGAGATTTTTCTGAGCTGTTTAGAATTTCTGGTGAATTTCAGAAGTGTTCTTGATATTTTCTTTTTGTGTTTAAAATTATTTTCAGAAGGTGAGGCTTGTCTTGAGGATCACCAGGAGGCTTGTGAACCTCCTCTGCACTAAGGCAAGCGACAGCAACATTTTTATTATGCCATTTCAATATTTGTGATTTTCTCACTTGAATGAAATGATTAACCCATGCATTTAAATAATTATTGAATTATTTGTATTCTGTTAAGTATTGGTCAGTTGTTATGCTTGATTTACAGAATGGTTGAAACTAGTTTTAGTGGGTAAAGTAAGTTGAGATTCATTTAAGGTGATGTTAGAAATACTTTTGTTATGCATATGAGTAGTTATTTAGCTATGTTCTTGCCTTCCTAAAATTGATGAAAATTTGTTAGAAAATATTCTGTTAAATCATATTACTTGTTTTACAGAATATTTGAACTTAATTTAGTGATAAAGAAAGTAAGAATTGATGATAGTAAAATCTTTTGTTATGCATATGAAAAAGTTATCGGAGTTGCTTTCTTGCGTAAGAAATTAATGAGACTTGTTGCAAAATATTTTGATTAAGTTGTGAGTCATTTTGAGCTAGTAGCGTAACATGAGTTGTTGACGGTTATGCTTGGTGTATAGATGACATCGGTCATTTTTTTATTATATGATGCATGTGTTGTTTTGCATTTCATGGCATGCTATGACACCAGTCATTGTTAGTTTAAAGATGAAACTGAAAATAACTCAATTTGAATACACCGTTGACTGGGTCATGGTGCCGCTGAATCGAGTTCTTTCTAGTGCAACCACATTTGCCTTTATGGGGGGCCTTGATTTGGTCCATTGACACGGCCTCTGATTGGTGCCTCCATCTAGGGAAGGTTATGTTGTGTTTGCTCTGGCCCGGCAAGCAGACATAATCTTGTGTGCTCGTTGATGAGATTATGGTACCGAGTCCCCGAGTGGGAGTGTCCCCGAGTGGGAGTTTGACCACGACGGTGGTCGGGGTGTCTTTGGTAGACACGGGGCCACCCAGGACCAGCCCGTTGAGGGATTTGGGTCGGAGTGGCCGGGAGAGTGCTGTGGCAATGGAGGAGTTTCGTCGGAATGCCGTTGGTCCACCCGAATGGGAGTGCGAGGCCATGGGTTCCGTGGTGTGGGTACAGTGTGCTACCTCTGCAGAGTGTATAATCTATCGATAGTCGCGTCCACGGTTACGGACACCTCGTAGTAGGTCCCACCATGAGTTAACGAATAATAAAAATTGCACGCTAAGCTGTTATCTTTGCATCGCCGAGGATGGCAGAAAGGCCATTGAGGAATTTGGGACCGGATATTGGTCGTGGTTGTGATCGCCTTAAGGATCACGAGTGATGTTGTTAAAGACCACGTTGGTGGTGTATTTTACCACATTGGTGGTGTGTTTGTAATCTGAGTATGATCACGGTTGGTAAGTTGTCCTGAGGGACGTTCGAGCATGATCACAGCATGTTGACATTTAGTGTTGCATTTTAATTGGTTAAATATCATGATATTGTTTGTCATTATAATTATGGTTGTTGTGAGCTTGCAAGTACATTCAATGTACTGACCTGGCGTGTCATGCCAGATTTCAGGAAAGTCTCATTGGGAAGGAGCGCTATTCGAGTCTTGATCGTGTCCACATCGGTGTCCCTGTGATATGGAGCTTCCGCTACGACGTTATTCCGCTGCCACGTAGTTGTTCGAGTCGGGGCCCCTTTATGTTCACTAAATAATGTAAATATTGTTCAGCCGCACCGAGTGTGCCGCTTGGCCTCGACCGCTGTTGTAATATGAACTCTGTTCCGCTAGCATCAATAAAGCGGTTGTTTTCTGTACCAATATGTTGTGTGTTGCCAGTAGACATGGTCTCTGGGCTGGCAATGCAGGGTAAACCGGTCGCTCTGAGCCGGGGTGCCACATAGCCCCTTGACAACGTATGGAAGGTGCCTATTTAAGGAGATTAGATCTCAGATGCCATTCCATACAAGGCGAAAATCCTTCAAACTTTGCTTCAAGAAACCACGCAATCATGGCCAGCGCTCCCAGATCTTCTTCCCGCCCCCACGGCCGTCAAAAAGGCGATTGGGAGAGTTGCTTTGTATCCCATGTCCAGCTGACCAAGCTCCAGGTGTAGGGCTACCTCCCCCCTGCGGATCTAGTCCCCCGTTCGGGTTTACCGGCGAAGCCCTGGCAGAAAATTTCTTGAATCCTTCAGTAGGGGAGCGGGTGTGCTTCGTTTCCTTTCTCTTAAGAGGCGTTGGATTTCCAATCCATCCTTTCCTTCGAGGTCTCCTGGAGTACTATGGCTTCCAACTGCACAATCTCACGTCGGGCTCCATTCTACATATCGCGGGCTTCGTCGCTCTTTGCGAGTTGTTCCTAGGCTGCGAGGCCCATTTCGAGCTATGGAGGAAGCTCTTATGCCTCGTCCCTCGCTCCCAAAAGGGATCCATATTCGAGGTGGGTGGTGCCGAAGTATGGCGCATAGCCGAGACAGGATACCTATCTGGCACTCCTAAGAAGGCATCCGAAGAGTGGCCCTCGGAGTGGTTTTACATAGAAGACGTCGTTCTTTCGGACCCAATCCGACGTGGCCTACCTGAATTCTCCATTGCCCCGTTAAAGAAGCGCCACAGCTGGCGCCCCCGGAGCCTCAAGGAGGAAGATAGTGCGGAAGTTAAGAAGCTAATGTACAAGATAAAAGGACTTGCCCAATCCGGACTGTACATAATTGAAGTCATGGCAATTTCCATAACGCGGGGTGTTCAACCACTCCAATCCAGAGGACTCCCCATGTGGAACTACAACGGGGAGGATGATACCTCCCGCTACGGGTGCAAGGGTCTGGACAACTCTGCCACCCTAGCCGCCATGTTGGCTGATCTTTACAAAGAGTAGAAAGAGGAATTCACCCACCTCAAGTGCCGAGATGGCTTTTCCATGTACAACCCCCATAGCTGGTGTCATGGTGGACGCACGGCAGATGCCAAGGGATGGCTAAAGAGAGGAGGAGGCTCGAGGGCGCTGGTGGACTCTAGAGGCGAGGTTGGCATGAGCGGGCGCGGGACGCCGGACATACCCAGGTTCGGGGCTCTCCGGAGAGATAATACCCCTAGTCCTGCCGAGTGTAGTTGGATGATCGATAGTACAATGTTGCTCCTGGAGCTGTATGGAGGAGGAACGAAGCTGGCCAAGGCTTGGGCTGCTCCTGCTCTCCGGTGTTGCTGTTTTGTGGCTAGTCCTATGCTTGCTTGCTTTTCTCTCGCTCGCTCTCCTGAGAGATGATCTAATCTCATGCCCTTATGATCGTGGGCTCCCGGGGGGGTTTTATAGTCCAACCCCCCGGGGGTACAATGGTAATGTTACAAGTCGGTGGGTCAGTATTGTTGGTGTCCGGGGACCCCGGGCAGGGTCCCGCTGAGGGCTTGTGGTTTGCCGGGTTCCCCTAGGTGCGGGCCCCGCATGCCTAGGGGGACTGTGCGCCGTCTTGTCGATCGTCAGGGCATGGCCGAGTCGAGTCGCGTATAGTGCTCCCCGTCAGGTTGCCGCTTGATGTCGTCAGCGCTGAAGGCGGGGGCACTATAGCCACGCCGGCCCTGGTCAGCGGGTAGGTGAGGGGCACTGTTGCCACGTTTCGGCTGACCAGAGGCATGGGCGGGGCACTGTTCCTCGGTCATCGTTGATTGAAGTCTTGTCCCATCATACGGCCTGGATGGGATGGGAGCTGACCCGCGGCTGGATTGCGTAGCACGCCACGGGCGGTGCTGGCTTGTTGAGGAGGCTTCGGCCGTGCCGGGTTCGGCTGTCTTGCGCTAGTTGTTGGGGCCGAGTCGACGTGTCTTGCCGGGTCGGCTAGTCTGGCCGGCTTGCGGGGCTTGGCCGGGTCGAGCGACCGGGCCAAGCACGTGCCGGTATTGACGGGTGCTACCTCTTGAGCACTGCGTTGGATTTCCTTGAAGAGGAAAGGGTGATGCAGCAGAGTAGAGTAAGTATTTCCCTCAGTTTTTGAGAACCAAGGTATCAATCCAGTAGGAGGCCATGCGCGAGTCCCTCGTACCTACACAAAACAAATAGCTCCACGCAACCAACGCGATTTCGGGTTGTCAATCCCTTCACGGTCACTTACGAGAGTGAGATCTGATAGAGATGATAGATAATATTTTTGGTATTTTTGGTATAGAGATGCAAAGTAAAATAAAAGGTAAAGTAAAAAAGCAAAGCAATAATAAAGTGATGGAAGATTAATATGATAAAGATAGACCCGGGGGCCATAGATTTCACTAGTGGCTTCTCTCAAGAGCATAAGTATTCTACGGTGGGTGAACAAATTACTGTTGAGCAATTGACAGAATTGAGCATAGTTATGAGAATATCTAGGTATGATCATGTATATAGGCATCACGTCCGAGACAAGTAGACCGACTCCTGCCTGCATCTACTACTATTACTCCACTCATCGACCGCTATCCAGCATGCATCTAGAGTATTAAGTTCAAGAAAACAGAGTAACGCCTTAAGCAAGATGACATGATGTAGAGGGATAAATTCATGCAATATGATAAAAAAACCCATCTTGTTATCCTCGATGGCAACAATACAATACGTGCCTTGCTTCCCCTACTGTCACTGGGAAAGGACACCGCAAGATTGAACCCAAAGCTAAGCACTTCTCCCATTGCAAGAAAAACCAATCTAGTAGGCCAAACCAAACTGATAATTCGAAGAGACTTGCAAAGATAACCAATCATACATAAACGAATTCAGAGAAGATTCAAATATTGTTCATAGATAATCTGGATCATAAACCCACAATTCATCGGTCTCAACAAACACACCGTAAAAAGAAGATTACATCAAATAGATCTCCACGAGAGAGGGGGAGAACATTGTATTGAGATCGAAAAAGAGAGAAGAAGCCATCTAGCTACTAACTATGGACCCGAAGGTCTGAGGTAAACTACTCACACTTCATCGGAGGGGCTATGATGTTGATGTAGAAGCCCTCCATGGTGGATTCCCCTTCCGGCGGAGCTCCAGAACAGGCGCCAAGATGGGATCTCGTGGATATAGAAAGTTGCGGCGGTGGAATTAGGTTTTTGGCTCCGTATCTGATCGTTTGGGGGTACGTAGGTATATATAGGAGGAAGGAGTACGTCGGTGGAGCAAAGGGGGGCCCACGAGGCAGGGGCGCGTCCTAGGGGGGCGCCCGCCACCCTCGTGGCCGCCTCCATTATTTCTTGACGTGGGGTCCAAGTCTCCTGGATCATATTCCGTGAGAAAATCACGTTCCCGAAGGTTTCATTCCGTTTGGACTCCGTTAGATATTCCGTTTCTTTGAAACACTGAAATAGGCAAAAAAACAGCAATTCTGGGCTGGGCCTCCGGTTAATAGGTTAGTCCCGAAAGTAATATAAAAGTGGAAAATAAAGCATGGAGCAATCAAAAATTATAGATATGTTGGAGACATATCAGGCATCCCCAAGCTTAATTCCTACTTTACCTCGAGTAGGTAAATGATAAAAAGAGAATTTTTGATGCGGAGTGCTACTTGGCATAATTTCAATGTAACTATTCTCAATTGTGGTATGAATATTCAGATCCGAAAGATTCAAGACAAAAGTTCATATTGACATAAAAATAATAATACTTCAAGCATACTAACAAAGCAATTATGTCTTCTCAAAATAACATGGCCAAAGAAAGTTATCCCTACAAAATCATATAGTCTGGCTATGCTCTATCTTCACCACACAAAGTATTTAAATCATGCACAACCCCGATGACAAGCCAAGCAATTGTTTCAAACTTTTGATGTTCTCAAACTTTTTCAATCTTCACGCAATACATGAGCGTGAGCCATGGACATAGCACTATATGTGGAATAGAATGGTGGTTGTGGAGAAGACAAAAACGGAGAAGATAGTCTCACATCAACTAGGCGTATCGACGGGCTATGGAGATGCACATCAATAGATATCAATGTGAGTGAGTAGGGATTGCCATGCAACGGATGCACTAGAGCTATAAGTATATGAAAGCTCAACAAAAGAAACTAAGTGGGTGTGCATCCAACTCGCTTGCTCACGAAGACCTAGGGCATTTTGAGGAAGCCCATCATTGGAATATACAAGCCAAGTTCTATAATAAAAAATTCCCACTAGTATATGAAAATGACAAAATGAGAGACTCTCTATTATGAAAATCATGGGGCTACTTTGAAGCACAAGTGTGGTAAAAGGATAGTAACATTGTCCCTTCTCTCTTTTTCTCTCATTTTTTTATTTGGGCCTTTTCTTTTTTTATGGCCTCTTTTTTCTTTTTCTTTTTTCTTTTTCGTTCGGAGTCTCATCCCGACTTGTGGGGGAATCATGGTCTCCATCATCCTTTCCTCACTTGGGAAAATGCTCTAAAAATGATGATCATCACACTTTTATTTTCTTACAACTCAAGAATTACAACTCGATACTTAGAACAAAATATGACTCTATATGAATGCCTCCGGCGGTGTACCGGGATATGCAATGAATCAAGAGTGACATGTATGAAAGAATTGTGAACGGTGGCTTTGCCACAAATACGATGTCAACTACATGATCATGCTAGCAATATGACAATGATGGAGCGTGTCATAGTAAACGGAACGGTGGAAAGTTGCATGGCAATATATCTCGGAATGGCTATGGAAATGCCATGATAGGTAGGTATGGTGGCTGTTTTGAGGAAGGTATATGGTGGGTGTATGATACCGGCGAAAAGTGCGCGGTATTAGAGAGGCTAGCAATGGTGGAAGGATGGGAAAGTGCGTATAATCCATGGACTCAACATTAGTCATAAAGAACTCATATACTTATTGCAAAAATTTACAAGTTATCAGAGGAAAGTATTACGCGCATGCTCCTAGGGGGATAGATTGGTAGGAACATACCATCGCTCGTCCCCGACCGCCACTCATAAGGAAGACAATCAATAAATAAATCATGCTCCGACTTCATCACATAACGGTTCACCATACGTGCATGCTACGGGAATCACAAACTTTAACACAAGTATTTCTCAAATTCACAACTACTCAACTAGCATGACTCTAATATCACCATCTTCATATCTCAAAACAATTATCAAGCATCAAACTTTTCTTAGTATTCAACGCACTCAAAAGAAAGTTTTACAAATCTTGAATACCAAGCATATTATTATTATTAAGCAAATTACCATGCTATTTAAGACTCTCAAAATAATCTAAGTGAAGCATGAGAGATCAATAGTTTCTATAAAACAAATGCACCACCGTGCTCTAAAAGATATAAGTGAAGCACTACAGCAAAACTATATAGCTCAAAAGATATAAGTGAAGCACATAGAGTATTCTATCAAATTCCAATTCATGTATGGCTCTCTCAAAAGGTGTGTACAGCAAGGATGATTTTGGTAAACTAAAAAGCAAAGACTGAAATCATACAAGACGCTCCAAGCAAAACACATATCATGTGGTGAATAAAAATATAGCTCCAAGTAAAGTTACCGATGGAAGTAGACGAAAGAGGGGATGCCTTCCGGGGCATCCCCAAGCTTTGACTTTTTGGTGTCCTTAGATTATCTTGGGGGTGCCATGGGCATCCCCAAGTTTAGGCTCTTGCCACTCCTTGTTCCATAATCCATCAAAATATTTCACCCAAAACTTGAAAACTTCACGACACAAAACTCAACAGAAATCTCGTGAGCTCCGTTAGCGAAAGAAAACAAAAGACCACTTCAAGGTACTGTAATTAACTCAGTCTTTATTTATATTGGTGTTAAACCTACTTTATTCCAACTTCTATATGGATTATAAACTATTTTACTAGCCATAGATTCATCAGAATAAGCAAACAACACACGAAAAACAGAATCGGTCAAAAACAGAACAGTCTGTAGTAATCTGTAACTAACGCAAACTTATGTAACTCCAAAACTTCAGCCAAAATAGGACGACCTAGGAAATTTGTTTATTGATCAGCATCAATTGGAATCACTATTTTATCACATTCTGGTGATTTTTAACAATTGTTTTCGTGAACAGAAAGTTTCTGGAAATTACAGCAAGATCAAATAACTATCATCCAAGAAGATCCTATAGGTTTAACTTGGCACAAACACTAATTAAAACATAAAACCACATCTAAACAGAAGGTAGATGGATTAATTATTCCTAAACAGAAGAAAACGCAAAAAAAACTAAAAATAAAATTGGGTTGCCTCCCAACAAGCGCTATCGTTTAACGCCCTTAGCTAGGCATAAAAGCAAGGATAGATCTAGGTATTACCATAATAGGGGTATGGAAAATCATGAAAACTTCTCTCATATTCTCTACGTTCAGCGGCAAGTTTTCTTTGAAGCAAGCAAAAATAATCAAAAGGGCTAAATTTAATGGGACAAAAGTCCCCAAGATCAATCTCGGGAGGTATGGGTTCCTCCCTAGGCCCTTTGTATTGCACAACCAATTCATCATGAAGAGAATTCTTTTGGCAAAAAGATACAAGCCTTCGTTCAAGAGGAAAACCTAGTCCATTATTCTGAATAGCAAAATCATCATTAAGCTCGGAAATTTTATCAACTAGAACATCGGCAGGAACTTTTCTCCTAAGATTTTCATTATAAGCAATATGATCTAAAGATTGTAAATGCATCATGTCTTCTTGATTAAAAAGGATAGCTTCAATGGGAGGATGACTAGCATCTACCCTATAATGCGCAAAGATTTCTTTGGCTTCTTTTATTATAAATCTAAACTCATGAGCCAAAAAGATAGTGGCGGCACGCTTAACAGAAGAATGCTCAATATTAGAGAATTCTAAGAAAATTCTTTGTATGCAAGGATGCATGTGCACAAATTGCCTTTCAAGTTCAACTATAAGCATGGAAATAGCGTCCGTAAGACTACTAGTTCTATGAAGAATAGAACCGCCCATAGAGGGCAAAGCACCGGCACAAGTAAAGAATTCTTGAATAACTCCTTTTCCAATAATATTACTACTACCAACTCGAAATTTTTTTGTATGCAAGGTAGGGGGTTCTTTAGCAGGAGCATCAGAATTTTCCATGATATTATTATTGTCCATATCGGCAATAATTTCCCCAAATTCAGACATAACGACAAGCAAGCAATCCAACACACGAGCAAACAAAAAGCAAGCGAGAAAAAGGCAAACGGAAAAGAGAGGCCGAATAAAATGGCAAGGGTGAAGTGGGGGAGAGGAAAACGAGAGGCAAATGGCAAATAATGTAATGCGAGAGATAAGGGATTGTGATGGGTACTTGGTATGTTGACTTTTGCATAGACTCCCCGGCAATGGCGCCAGAAATCCTCCTGCTACCTCTTGAGCACTGCGTTGGATTTCCTTGAAGAGGAAAGGGTGATGCAGTAGAGTAGAGTAAGTATTTCCCTCAGTTTTTGAGAACCAAGGTATCAATCCAGTAGGAGGCCACGCGCGAGTCCCTCGTACCTACACAAAACAAATAGCTCCATGCAACCAACGCGATTAGGGGTTGTCAATCCCTTCATGGTCACTTACGAGAGTGAGATCTGATAGAGATGATAGATAATATTTTTGGTATTTTTGGTATAGAGATGCAAAGTAAAATAAAAGGTAAAGTAAAAAAGCAAAGCAATAATAAAGTGATGGAAGATTAATATGATAAAGATAGACCCAGGGGCCATAGATTTCACTAGTGGCTTCTCTCAAGAGCATAAGTATTCTACGGTGGGTGAACAAATTACTGTTGAGAATATCTAGGTATGATCATGTATATAGGCATCACGTCCGAGACAAGTAGACCGACTCCTGCCTGCATCTACTACTATTACTCCACTCATCGACCGCTATCCAGCATGCATCTAGAGTATTAAGTTCAAGAAAACAGAGTAACGCCTTAAGCAAGATGACATGATGTAGAGGGATAAATTCATGCAATATGATAAAAAAAACCATCTTGATATCCTCGATGGCAACAATACAATACGTGCCTTGCTTCCCCTACTGTCACTAGGAAAGGACACCGCAAGATTGAACCCAAATCTAAGCACTTCTCCCATTGCAAGAAAAACCAATCTAGTAGGCCAAACCAAACTGATAATTCGAAGAGACTTGCAAAGATAACCAATCATACATAAAAGAATTCAGAGAAGATTCAAATATTGTTCATAGATAATCTTGATCATAAACCCACAATTCATCGGTCTCAACAAACACACCGCAAAAAGAAGATTATATCGAATAGATCTCCACGAGAGAGGGGGAGAACATTGTATTGAGATACAAAAAGAGAGAAGAAGCCATCTAGCTACTAACTGGACCGGAAGGTCTGAGGTAAACTACTCACACTTCATCGGTGGGGCTATGATGTTGATGTAGAAGCCCTCCGGAACAGGCCCCAGGATGGGATCTCGTGGATACAGAAAGTTGCAGCGGTGGAATTAGGTTTTTGGCTCCGTATCTGATCGTTTGGGGGTACGTAGGTATATATAGGAGGAAGGAGTACGTCGGTGGAGCAAAGGGGGGCCCACGCGGTAGGGGGGCGCGCCCTAGGGGGGGCACCCTCCACCCTCGTGGCCGCCTCCCTTATTTCTTGACATGGGGTCCAAGTCTCTTGGATCATATTCGGTGAGAAAATCACGTTCCCGAAGGTTTCATTCCGTTTGGACTCCGTTTGATATTCCGTTTCTTCGAAACACTGAAATAGGCAAAAAACGGCAATTCTGGGCTGGGCCTCGGGTTAATAGGTTAGTCCCAAAAGTAATATAAAAGTGGAAAATAAAGCCCAATATGGTCCAAAACAATAGATAATATAGCATGGAGCAATCAAAAATTATAGATACGTTGGAGACGTATCAGGCATCCCCAAGCTTAATTCCTGCTCGTCCTCGAGTAGGTAAATGATAAAAAGAGAATTTTTGATGCGGAGTGCTACTTGGCATAATTTCAATGTAACTATTCTCAATTGTGGTATGAATATTCAGATCCGAAAGATTTAAGACAAAAGTTCATATTGACATAAAAATAATAATACTTCAAGCATACTAACAAAGCAATTATGTCTTCTCAAACTAACATGGCCAAAGAAAGTTATCCCTACAAAACCATATAGTCTGGCTATGCTCTATCTTCACCACACAAAGTATTTAAATCATGCACAACCCCGATGACAAGCCAAGCAATTGTTTCATACTTTTGATGTTCTCAAACTTATCAAATCTTCACGCAATACATGAGCGTGAGCCATGGACATAGCACTATATGTGGAATAGAATGGTGGTTGTGGAGAAGACAAAAAAGGAGAAGATAGTCTCACATTAACTAGGCATATCAACGGGCTATGGAGATGCCCATCAATAGATATCAATGTGAGTGAGTAGGGATTGCCATGCAACGGATGCACTAGAGCTATAAGTATATGAAAGATCAACAAAAGAAACTAAGTGGGTGTGCATCCAACTCGCTTGCTCACGAAGACCTAGGGCATTTTGAGGAAGCCCATCATTGGAATATACAAGCCAAGTTCTATAATGAAAAATTCCCACTAGTATATCAAAATGACAAAATGAGAGACTCTCTATTATGAAGATCATGGTGCTACTTTGAAGCACAAGTGTGGTAAAAGGATAGTAACATTGTCCCTTCTCTCTTTTTCTCTCATTTTTTTATTTGGGCCTTTTCTTTTCTTATGGCCTCTTTTTTCTTTTTCTTTTTTCTTTTTCGTCCGGAGTCTCATCCCGACATGTGGGGGAATCATGGTCTCCATCATCCTTTCCTCACTTGGGACAATGCTCTAAAAATGATGATCATCACACTTTTATTTTCTTACAACTCAGCAATTATAACTCAATACTTAGAACAAAATATGATTCTATATGAATGCCTCCGGCGATGTACCGGGATATGCAATGAATCAAGAGTGACATGTATGAATGAATTATGAACGGTGGCTTTGCCACAAATACGATGTCAACTACATGATCATGCTAGCAATATGACAATGATGGAGCGTATCATAGTAAACGGAACGGTGGAAAGTTGCATGGCAATATATCTCGGAATGGCTATGGTACCCCTCGTCTAGCTCTCCGGCTTCGTCACCCTCTGCGAGGGGTACCTGGGGGTCGAGCCTACGATCGACCTCCGGGCGCGCTTCTTCTCCTTGAAGCAGCAGGGCCCGTTGGCCGGGGAGTTCGCCGATTGCGGCGCCGTCGTCATCTCGAAGAGGTCGGGGCGGATTTCCCCAAGATCCCACTGGAGGATTCTGCCAAGAAGTGGCAGAACTCCTTCTACGTCCGCAACCTTGGTGCGGATCGCATCAACCTTCCGGCCTTCGCCATCGCACCGCCGCGGGCGAAGACGAACTGGGGCTACTCGCCCAGGCGCCCGTCGCAGGAGATCGTCAATCTCTGCGAGCGGGTGGCGGTGATTAGGACGAGGGAGGGGCTCACCGGCACCGACCTCCTTGCCGCGTTCGTCATGCGCCGGGTCCTTCCGCTTCAGGGGCGCTCCTACCTCATCGGCGAAATGGTCGGCCTTCAAGATCCCAACCGCATGGGGTTGATGCGGCTGTCCGCAGAGCAGATCGCGCGCGGCCTGAATGACATTTCCAAGGCCAACCTTGGGGAGGACTGGCGGTTCGGCAAGGCGTTGTACAGCCAGTCAAACCCGGGGCCGCAAGTGAGTGTCTGGTCTTCTTACTTTGCTGATGCGCACCTTCTCATCCATCCTGACGCGACGCGGGGGATACTTCTCAATGCGATTCGGCATCCTTACGCCCCGGCCCCGTCGCAGGTGGCGCCGGTGGCGCCAGAGGAGCCCGCGGCTCATGGTGGCGAGGAGGAGGCCGAGTCCGACGCCGGCACTGGGCGTCGCGCGGGTAAGTCTCGTGGTTTTCTTCATGTGTCTTGTATTGCTGACCGCGGCACGGAACGGTCGGTGCTGACGCCAGTTGTCGGTGTAGTGGCATTGGGCAGGGGAGGCGGCGACGCGGGCGGAGCCGGGTCCTCGCATCGGGCGGCGCCGAGCCGCCCGCACGGAAAAGACAGCGTCGCGCCGCGACCCCGGGCCCCGAAGCGCACGGCGGACCCGGCCGGGGCCGGGAGGCCGGCCAAGAGGAAGCGCATCGGCGGGCGCGGGAGGCCAACCCTGGTCCCGGTCTTGGAGGGGTAAGCTTCATCTCTTGTTTGCGCTTAGATTTCTTGAGCTAGTCTTGTTTCTTTTCTGCTCATTCTATCTTCTTCTTCAGGTCGCCAATCGCGTTGGCGAGGGCGGCGGCGGAAGCCGCGGCCGTCAACGGGCCGTGTTCCGCAGGAGCCGGTCCGACCTCGCCGATCCGGCCGAGGTGGAGGGACGGGCCGACTCGGACCTCGGCCTGGATCCGAACAACGCCGAAGCCATGGCTTGGCGGGACAGGAACCGGGCCGAGGCGGAGCTGGAGGCGGCGTCGGCCCGGGCTTGGACCGACGTGGCGGCGGCATGGGCGCGAGCCGGCGTGGAGCCGGCCTGGCGCGAGATGCCGGAGGGCACGGTGGTGGCGGCGACTGTCTTTGAGCCGTCGTCTGTCGGGGAGCGCGGCCGTGGAGGCCGGGCTGAGGTGGTGATCCCCGACCGGGAGGTTGTGGAGGTGGAGGATGACACCCCGCCGCGGGCCGACGTGGTCGATCGAGCGGGGGCTGATGGTGGTGGAGGCGGTGTCGTTTTGGAAGAGACACTGCGGGCGGCGGAGGCGGAGGCGCCGCCAGTGTTGGAGGAGGCATCGCGGGCGGCGGTGCCGGAGGTCGCCCCGGCAGCAGAGCCGGAGACGGCGACGCAGGGCGTCCCGGCGTCCGGCTCAGAGACGGTGGCGCAGGGCGTCCCGGCGTCCGGGTCGTCGTCGACGCTGGGAGGGGCATCGGAGGAGGAGCTGGCCGCGTCGCAAGCGGCCACCGGGGAGTACGCCTTGGTGCCCCGGCAGGGAGGGCGCCGAGCTGCCGTGCCACAGCCGGCGCGGAGCGGGAGCACCGTTGTCTTTGGGCCTCGGACCCAGGAGGAGGCGGCGCTGGACGCCGTCAGTCGCCGCCTGCGAGGCCGGACGAAATGGCTCGAGGCCTTCGCCCAGGCCGAGGTGGAGCGGACGCGCGACCTGGAGCGCGCCGTTCTGGTAAGTCTTCTTTGTAATTTCTTCTTTGTGGGGTTGCGCCAGCGCACCCACTGGGTGTAGCCCCCAAGGTTCGGGCCAACTACGTAGTAGTTGGGTCGAATCTTTAGAGTGTTGGCCTTGTTCTGATTTCTGCTTTCTTCAGCATCTCGATGCCTTCTGGGTCGCCGCCTACAATCGTCTCCTAGGCAAGCACCGGGAGCTCATGGAGCGGCTTGCCGGCAAGGAGGAGGAGCTCCGCGTCGCCGCAGGTATTCTTGTGCTCTTTTCTAGTGGGGCGCGCTAGCGCACCCATTGGGTGTAGCCCCCGAGATTCGGGCCAACTGTGTAACAGTTGGGCCAAATCTTAAGTCTTGCTTTTTTCTTCTGCTGAGTCCTGCTTTTTCGCAGCCGAGGTGCTGTCCTGGCGAACTCGTCTGCTCCGGGCCGGTCATCACTACGACCGGCTCTATGCTGACACCGGCCGTCTTGGCGTCGAGGCGGTGCAGGCGAGGGCAGAGGCGGCCGCGGCTCGGTGGTCTCTTGACGAGGCCAACCGGCTGCATGAGCAGCTGGCGGGTCACAAGAGCCGCCTCAAGGCCGAGGTGGAGCTCCTTAAGGCGGAAGCCGCCAAGGTGGCAGAGGCGCAGCAGGCTCTGGTGGAGGCGGACCAGCAGCGTGGCCAGCTGGCCGACGATAAGGGCCGGCTCTAGGCCGAGGTGGATTGCCTGCGGGGGCAGGTCGCCACGGCTGAGGGGGCCCGTCAGGACGAGGCCGGTCGCCGCGAGGCGGCCGAGAAGGCGGCCGAAGACAAGGACGTTGAGCTGAAGGCGGCCCTTGCCAAGGTGGCCGATCTGGAGAAGGCGCTCGAGGAGCGCGACCGCGCCATCCAACGGGAGCGGCGTGGTACGTTGCTTGAGGTGCAGCACCTGGAAGAGTCCTCCAGTAAGTGCTTTTTCTTGTCATTTGCCGGGTCGGGGTCCGACCTTTCTTCCTTGTTGTTCTTCTTCTAACTCGCTTCTTCCTTTGCGGCAGGGGCCTTCCTAGAGACGCAGCAGCTGGCGGAGGAAGCCGTCCGCCATCAGCGCGACCCGACCGGCGTCGTTGGGTCCAAGACGGATCCGCGGGTGGCCTGGAGCTTCCCAGAGATCATCGCCGCCGCTGATGCCTGTCTGCGGGTCCTGGGGACGCAGTTGGGGCGGCTGTCCGAGGCCGGCACCGCGATGACGGCGGCCCTATGGCCGGACTCCGTCCAACCGAGCAGCTTCTCGCGCCTGGCGCATTGGTTGGAGATGGGGCCGGGCCGGCTTGGCGAGTGGCGCATCTCCGCCGCTCGTGCCAGTGCTGAGATGGCGCTCCGGTTCACGCTGTCCTGGCATCCGGACCTGTAGCTGGACGCGTTGATGGGCCAATGGGACGGTTTGGAGCAGCTCTTGCAGGAGCAAGCCGGCCGAATCGCCTCCCGGGCCAGCTACATCGCCGGGTTTTCCTTCCACGACGAGTTCCATCCGGAGCGAACGGAAGACGGCAGGGCCGTGGACGGCGATGACTACGGATTGCTCCTCCATGATCCGGAGGGGAGCTCGGAGGAGACGGGCGTCTACCGTGACGTGGGTGCTGAGGAGGACATCAGCACCTCGCTGGACCCGAAGGCCGCCAGGGGAGAGCCGTCGACGTCGCGACGCGGCGCTAGAGATGCCTGAGACACTTTGTGTAACTCTGTTAAATAGTAGGTCCAGCCACCCACTAGGGGTTTTAGGGTGTAATGAACTCGGGCCGTGGGCCTTTTCTTAAATACTTGTGTAGATGTCGTGGGTGCTTTTGCTTTTTGCCTTTCGTTTTTTGGACCGATTTCATGCGCTTTTCCTTTCTCAAACCTCCCCCCCACGCGAGTCAGACGGCCGAGGCTCCGGTCCATGACAAGGAGTTCGGTTCTTTGAGAGGAGCCCGCAGGACTTGGGTCCCTCGAAACGTTGAGCGCGAGCGAAACACCCACTGAGCCGGCTGGCGGCGATCCGGCGAAGCCGGTTGGCGAGCAGCCGGTCGTGCGGCTGTTCATTTGATGAACGGTGGGCCAGGTTGATCGACCCGGCAGCCTTTGACATAGTGTATGAAGCGTAAAGGAGCTTTGGCCCGTTGTTCTTGCCAGCCGACAGCCAAAGCTGGATCTGTGGCTTTAGGGCGAAGTGGGGGACCGCAGCATCCTAACTTTATCAGGAATCACCGAGCCGGCCAGCGCCCGAGCCCTCGGGTCGAGCGAGTCGGACCGGTGGCCGGGTTCAGTGGTATAGTGATGCAAGAAAATAGGGGCACAATAAATTGGTCGATAAAAGGCAGCCCCCGAGTCTCGTTCAGGGACCCCATGGTTTCATGCGTTTACAAAAGGCGACGATACATACGCTCGTGCGGCTAACTGTAAAACGGACGGAGGAGTTCCACGTTCCACGGCCGGGTCGTTTCTTCACCGACGGTGTCCTTCTTGCGCTTCCTTGACTTGCGCGCGTCGATGAGGTAGTAGGCGTTGCGATCACGCAAGGCCCTGCTCACGATGAATGGGCCCTCCCATGGAGGGGACAGTTTGTGCTGGCCTGCCTGCTCTTGCACGAGTCGGAGGACGAGGTCGCCCTCGCGGAACGTGAGGGGCTTGATCTTCTTGCTGTGGTAGTGCCTCGGGCCTTGCTGGTACATGGCCGAGCGACTGAGCGCCAGGAGGCGTGCTTCTTTGAGCAGGTCGACGTCATCTTCGCGGGCTTATCTGTCTTCGGCTTCGGTGTACATCGCGACGCGTGGCGAGTCGAACTCAACGTCGGTCGGTATGACGGCTTCGGCTCCGTAGACGAGGAAGAACGGCGTGAACCCGGTCGACCTATTCGGCGTGGTGCGTAGACTCCAGAGAATGGCTGGCAACTCGTCAAGCCAGCTGCCGGGTGAGCGGATGAGTGGCTCGACGAGTCACGGCTTGACCCTGGACAGGATGAGTCCATTGGCCCGCTCGACCTGCCCGTTAGACTGCGGATGCGCAACAGAGGCCAGGTCGAGGCGGATGCCGGAGACGGAGCAGTATTGTTCGAGCGCGCCCTTGGCGAAGTTGGTGCCGTTGTCGGTGATGATGCTGTTCGGCATGCCGTAGCGCACCGCTATGTCCTTGATTAACCAGACGGCTGTTGGCCCGTTTAGTTTCTTGATTGGTCTTGCCTCGATCCACTTGGTGAATTTGTCCACTGCCACCAGCAAGTGCGTCATGCCGCCTCGAGCGGTTTTGAAGGGTCCCACCATGTCGAGTCCCCAGACCACGAAGGGTCAGGCGATCGGTATGGTGCGGAGTGCTGACGCCGGCTGGTGGCTGCGTTTGCTGAAGCACTGGCATCCCTCACACTTGAGGACGAGCGACTCGGCATCTTGGAGGGCCGTGGGCCAGTAGAAACCATGGCAGAACGCCTTGGCCACCAAGGATCTTGATGCGGCGTGGTGCCCGCACTCGCCCTGATGTATGTCGAGGAGGATGTCGATGCCCCGTTCCTGCTCGACGCAGCGCAGGAACACGCCGGTGGAGCTGCGCTTGACGAGCTCGTTGTTGATGATGTTGTAGGCGGACGCCCGGCGCTGCACTTGCCGAGCTTCGGTCTCGTCCATGGGGAGAACCCCGTTCTCCAGAAATTCTGATATTGGGAGGGCCAAAGATGGAGCCGTAACCACGGCGAAGACGACCACCAGGTTGGGTACCGAGTAGGCAGCCCCCGAGCCGGGTTGAGCAGCCCCCTGGTCTGGATGGCGATGGCCGGGTCCGGGACGATGGTGGCCGGGTCGAGCTGAGCGGCCCCTAGGCCGGGTTCAGCAGTCCCCGGGCCGGGTTGAGATGCGGCCGGGTCATCTGGAACGTCGATGGACTCGGAGTCCGGCGATGGCTTGACGGACGGCTTGCGCAGGTGCTCGAGGGAGACGCCGGATGGGATGGCTTGTCGTGACGAGGCGATCTTGGCGAGCGTGTCGGCTGCTTCGTTCTCCGCGCGTGGGACGTGGAGGAACTCGCAGCCCTCGAAGGATCCGGACAGCTTCTCGACGAGGAAGCGGTAGCTTGCCATGCTGGAGTCGCGGGCGTCCCATTCGCCGGAGCACTGCTGCACCACCAGGTCCGAGTCGCCGTAGCACAGGATGCGCCGGATGCCGAGTTCCTTGGCAAGCCGGAGGCCGTGCACAAGGGCTTCGTACTCGGCGACGTTGTTGGAGGTGGCATAGTGGATCTGGAGCGCGTAGCAGAGCCGGTCGCCCTTCGGGGACGACGGTACGATGCCGGCCCCCAAGCCGAGTCGCATCTTGGACCCGTCGAAGTGCATGCGCCAATGCGTCGAGTCGGGAGGCGGCGGCAAGTACTGGGTCTCGGTCCAGTCGACGAGGAAGTCGGCCAGGGCTTGAGACTTCATCCCGGTGCGGGGCTCGTAGAGGATGGTGTGGCCGGCTAGCTGGATCGCCCACTTGGCAACCCGGCCAGAGGCATCCCGACACCCGATGATTTCTCCGATAGAAGCCGTGCTGACCACGGTGACAACGTGCTCTTGGAAATACTGCTTCAGCTTCTTGGCGGTGAAGTACATGCTGTACCACATCTTCTGGTAGTGCGGGTAGTTCTGCTTGGAGATGGAGAGCACCTCGCTCAGGTAGTAGACTGGGTGCTGGACGGCTTGGACCTTGCCCTTCTCTGGTCGCTCTACCACCAGCACCGTGCTGACCGCCCGCGAGGTCCCGGCTATGTAGAGCAACAGCGGCTCCTTGTCGGTCGGCGCGGCCAGGACTGGTGCGGTGGAGAGCATGCGCTTGAGGTCTTGGAAGGCCTCGTTTGCCTTGCCATTCCATTCGAACGGGATCGTCTTCTTCATCAGCTGGTACAGGGGTAGTGCCCTCTCGCCTAGCCGGCTTAGAAACCGGCTGACCGAGGCCAAGCATCCGGTGAACTTCTGGACATCGCGCAGCCGAGCCGGCTTGCGCATGCGCTCGATGGCCTTGATCTTCTCTGGGTTCGCCTCAATGCCGCGTTCCGAGACGAGGAAGCCGAGTAGCATTCCGGCCGGGACGCCGAAGATGCATTTTTCCGGGTTAAGCTTGACCTTTTATTCGCGGAGGTTGGTGAATGTTTCCTTCAAATCGTCAAGGAGCGTGAGGTGCTACTTGGTCTTCACCATGATGTCGTCCATGTATACGTGGATATTGCGGCTGAGTTGCGGCAGCAGGCATTTCTGCATGCAGCGCTGGAAGGTGGCGCCGGCGTTCTTCGAGCCGAACGACATGGTACCAATGTTTTCGATACTCAAGCCGACATTCTCGCTTCCGCTTCGTCGACCCGTATCGCGTCCAATACAGCTATGCCACAAGTTGACCTAACCAACTGGTAAACAAAACCCAAGTTAACGGATCGACCTAGGAATAGGATGAATAGAACCATTGAATCGTCACCCAATGGAGCAGAGAGCCTTCCTTTAAGAAAGAAATAACTCCCTACAACAACCGTGTTTCGAAACTCGATTCATTATCATACGATAAATTGCATGACAAGAACCTTCATTCCTACAGAGAGGTTGAAGCTAAGTTTCAAGACCTAGTACGGGCAAAGCGCAGTTCAAAACCGAAAATGTAGCAATATGCCCCAAAGGGCGTGATGAAGGACGTCTTCAGGGCGTCGGCCGGGTCCAGCTTGATCTGGCGGTAGCCGGAGTAAGCGTCCAGGAAGGACAGGAGCTCACACCCGACGGTCGATTTGATGACTTGGTCAATCCGTGGGAGGGCGAACGGATCCTTGGGATAGGCCTTGTTGAGGCTGGTGTAGTCGATGCACATGCACCAGGTCTTGTTCTTCTTCAGAACGAGGATTGGATTGGCCAGCCACTCGGGGTGAAACACTTCCATTATGAAGCCGACCGCCAAAAGCTTGGCGACCTCTTCACCAATGGTTCTTCTCTTCTCTTCGGAAAATCGTCACAGGGGTTGATGGACAGGCTTGGCATCCTTGTGGACGTGAAGTTTGTGCTCGACGTACTTCCTCGGGATAGCCGGCATGTCCTTGGGGGTCCATGCGAAGATATCCCGATTCTCACGGAGGAAGTCGACGAGGTAGTAGGCGTTGCGATCGCGCAAGGCCCTGCTCAGGATGAATGGGCCCTCCCATGGAGGGGACAGCTTGTGCTGGCCTGCCTGCTCTTGCACGAGTCGGAGGACGAGGTCGCCCTCGCGGAACGTGAGGGGCTTGATCTTCTTGCTGTGGTAGTGCCTCGGGCCTTGCTGGTAGATGGCCGAGCGACTGAGCGCCAGGAGGCGTGCTTCTTCGAGCAGGTTGACGTCATCTTCGCGGGCTTATCTGTCTTCGGCTTCGGTGTACATCGCGACGCGTGGCGAGTCGAACTCAACGTCGGTCGGTATGACGGCTTCGGCTCCGTAGACGAGGAAGAACGGCGTGAACCCGGTCGACCTATTCGGCGTGGTGAGTAGACTCCAGAGAACGGCTGGCAACTCGTCAAGCCAGCTGCCGGGTGAGCGGATGAGTGGCTCGACGAGTCACGGCTTGACCCTGGACAGGATGAGTCCATTGGCCCGCTCGACCTGCCCGTTAGACTGCGGATGCGCAACAGAGCCCAGGTCGAGGCGGATGCCGGAGACGGAGCAGTATTGTTCGAGCGCGCCCTTGGCGAAGTTGGTGCCGTTGTCGGTGATGATGCTGTTCGGCATGCCGTAGCGCACCGCTATGTCCTTGATTAACCAGACGGCTGTTGGCCCATTTAGTTTCTTGATTGGTCTTGCCTCGATCCACTTGGTGAATTTGTCCACTGCCACCAGCAAGTGCGTCATGCCGCCTCGAGCGGTTTTGAAGGGTCCCACCATGTCGAGTCCCCAGACCACGAAGGGCCAGGCGATCGGTATGGTGCGGAGTGCTGACGCCGGCTGGTGGCTGCGTTTGCTGAAGCACTGGCATCCCTCACACTTGAGGACGAGCGACTCGGCATCTTGGAGGGCCGTGGGCCAGTAGAAACCGTGGCGGAACGCCTTGGCCACCAAGGATCTTGATGCGGCGTGGTGCCCGCACTCGCCCTGATGTATGTCGAGGAGGATGTCGATGCCCCGTTCCTGCTCGACGCAGCGCTGGAACACGCCGGTGGAGCTGCGCTTGACGAGCTCGTTGTTGATGATGTTGTAGGCGGACGCCCGGCGCTGCACTTGCCGAGCTTCGGTCTCGTCCATGGGGAGAACCCCGTTCTCCAGAAATTCTGATATTGGGAGGGCCAAAGATGGAGCCGTAACCACGGCGAAGACGACCACCAGGTTGGGTACCGAGTAGGCAGCCCCCGAGCCGGGTTGAGCAGCCCCCTGGTCTGGATGGCGACGGCCGGGTCCGGGACGATGGTGACCGGGTCGAGCTGAGCGGCCCCTAGGCCGGGTTCAGCAGTCCCCGGGCTGGGTTGAGATGCGGCCGGGTCATCTGGAACGTCGATGGACTCGGAGTCCGGCGATGGCTTGACGGACGGCTTGCGCAGGTGCTCGAGGGAGACGCCGGATGGGATGGCTTGTCGTGACGAGGCGATCTTGGCGAGCGTGTCGGCTGCTTCGTTCTCCGCGCGTGGGACGTGGAGGAACTCGCAGCCCTCGAAGCATCCGGACAGCTTCTGGACAAGGAAGCGGTAGCTTGCCATGCTGGAGTCGCGGGCGTCCCATTCGCCGGAGCACTGCTGCACCACCAGGTCCGAGTCGCCGTAGCACAGGATGCGCCGGATGCCGAGTTCCTTGGCAAGCCGGAGGCCGTGCACAAGGGCTTCGTACTCGGCGACGTTGTTGGAGGCGGCATAGTGGATCTGGAGCGCGTAGCAGAGCCGGTCGCCCTTCGGGGACGACGGTACGATGCCGGCCCCCAAGCCGAGTCGCATCTTGGACCCGTCGAAGTGCATGCGCCAATGCGTCGAGTCGGGAGGCGGCGGCAAGTACTGGGTCTCGGTCCAGTCGACGAGGAAGTCGGCCAGGGCTTGAGACTTCATCCCGGTGCGGGGCTCGTAGAGGATGGTGTGGCCGGCTAGCTGGATCGCCCACTTGGCAACCCGGCCAGAGGCATCCCGACACCCGATGATTTCTCCGATAGAAGCCGTGCTGACCACGGTGACAACGTGCTCTTGGAAATACTGCTTCAGCTTCTTGGCGGTGAAGTACATGCTGTACCACATCTTCTGGTAGTGCGGGTAGTTCTGCTTGGAGATGGAGAGCACCTCGCTCAGGTAGTAGACTGGGTGCTGGACGGCTTGGACCTTGCCCTTCTCTGGTCGCTCTACCACCAGCACCGTGCTGACCGCCCGCGAGGTCCCGGCTATGTAGAGCAACAGCGGCTCCTTGTCGGTCGGCGCGGCCAGGACTGGTGCGGTGGAGAGCATGCGCTTGAGGTCTTGGAAGGCCTCGTTTGCCTTGCCATTCCATTCGAACGGGATCGTCTTCTTCATCAGCTGGTACAGGGGTAGTGCCCTCTCGCCTAGCCGGCTTAGAAACCGGCTGACCGAGGCCAAGCATCCGGTGAACTTCTGGACATCGCGCAGCCGAGCCGGCTTGCGCATGCGCTCGATGGCCTTGATCTTCTCTGGGTTCGCCTCAATGCCGCGTTCCGAGACGAGGAAGCCGAGTAGCATTCCGGCCGGGACGCCGAAGATGCATTTTTCCGGGTTAAGCTTGACCTTTTATTCGCGGAGGTTGGTGAATGTTTCCTTCAAATCGTCAAGGAGCGTGAGGTGCTACTTGGTCTTCACCATGATGTCGTCCATGTATACGTGGATATTGCGGCTGAGTTGCGGCAGCAGGCATTTCTGCATGCAGCGCTGGAAGGTGGCGCCGACGTTCTTCAAGCCGAACGACATGGTACCAATGTTTTCGATACTCAAGCCGACATTCTCGCTTCCGCTTCGTCGACCCGTATCGCGTCCAATACAGCTATGCCACAAGTTGACCTAACCAACTGGTAAACAAAACCCAAGTTAACGGATCGACCTAGGAATAGGATGAATAGAACCATTGAATCGTCACCCAATGGAGCAGAGAGCCTTCCTTTAAGAAAGAAATAACTCCCTACAACAACCGTGTTTCGAAACTCAATTCATTATCATACGATAAATTGCATGACAAGAACCTTCATTCCTACAGAGAGGTTGAAGCTAAGTTTCAAGACCTAGTACGGGCAAAGCGCAGTTCAAAACCGAAAATGTAGCAATATGCCCCAAAGGGCGTGATGAAGGACGTCTTCAGGGCGTCGGCCGGGTCCAGCTTGATCTGGTGGTAGCCGGAGTAAGCGTCCAGGAAGGACAGGAGCTCACACCCGGCGGTCGATTCGATGACTTGGTCAATCCGTGGGAGGGCGAACGGATCCTTGGGATAGGCCTTGTTGAGGCTGGTGTAGTCGATGCACATGCACCAGGTCTTGTTCTTCTTCAGAACGAGGATTGGATTGGCCAGCCACTCGGGGTGAAACACTTCCATTATGAAGCCGACCGCCAAAAGCTTGGCGACCTCTTCACCAATGGTTCTTCTCTTCTCTTCGGAAAATCGTCGCAGGGGTTGATGGACAGGCTTGGCATCCTTGTGGATGTGAAGTTTGTGCTCGACGTACTTCCTCAGGATAGCCGGCATGTCCTTGGGGGTCCATGCGAAGATATCCCGATTCTCACGGAGGAAGTCGACGAGGTAGTAGGCGTTGCGATCGCGCAAGGCCCTGCTCAGGATGAATGGGCCCTCCCATGGAGGGGACAGCTTGTGCTGGCCTGCCTGCTCTTGCACGAGTCGGAGGACGAGGTCGCCCTCGCGGAACGTGAGGGGCTTGATCTTCTTGCTGTGGTAGTGCCTCGGGCCTTGCTGGTAGATGGCCGAGCGACTGAGCGCCAGGAGGCGTGCTTCTTCGAGCAGGTTGACGTCATCTTCGCGGGCTTATCTGTCTTCGGCTTCGGTGTACATCGCGACGCGTGGCGAGTCGAACTCAACGTCGGTCGGTATGACGGCTTCGGCTCCGTAGACGAGGAAGAACGGCGTGAACCCGGTCGACCTATTCGGCGTGGTGAGTAGACTCCAGAGAACGGCTGGCAACTCGTCAAGCCAGCTGCCGGGTGAGCGGATGAGTGGCTCGACGAGTCACGGCTTGACCCTGGACAGGATGAGTCCATTGGCCCGCTCGACCTGCCCGTTAGACTGCGGATGCGCAACAGAGGCTAGGTCGAGGCGGATGCCGGAGACGGAGCAGTATTGTTCAAGCGCGCCGTTGGCGAAGTTGGTGCCGTTGTCGGTGATGATGCTGTTCGGCATGCCGTAGCGCACCGCTATGTCCTTGATTAACCAGACGGATGTTGGCCCGTTTAGTTTCTTGATTGGTCTTGCCTTGATCCACTTGGTGAATTTGTCCACTGCCACCAGCAAGTGCGTCATGCCGCCTCGAGCGGTTTTGAAGGGTCCCACCATGTCGAGTCCCCAGACCACGAAGGGCCAGGCGATCGGTATGGTGCGGAGTGCTGACGCCGGCTGGTGGCTGCGTTTGCTGAAGCACTGGCATCCCTCACACTTGAGGACGAGCGACTCGGCATCTTGGAGGGCCGTGGGCCAGTAGAAACCGTGGCGGAACGCCTTGGCCACCAAGGATCGTGATGCGGCGTGGTGCCCGCACTCGCCCTGATGTATGTCGAGGAGGATGTCGATGCCCCGTTCCTGCTTGACGCAGCGCTGGAACACGCCGGTGGAGCTGCGCTTGACGAGCTCGTTGTTGATGATGTTGTAGGCGGACGCCCGGCGCTGCACTTGCCAAGCTTCGGTCTCGTCCATGGGGAGAACCCCGTTCTCCAGAAATTCTGATATTGGGAGGGCCCAAGATCGAGCCGTAACCACGGCGAAGACGACCACCAGGTTGGTTTCCGAGTAGGCAGCCCCCGAGCTGGGTTGAGCAGCCCCCTGGTCGGGATGGCGACGGCCGGGTCCGGGACGATGGTGGCCGGGTCGAGCTGAGCGGCCCCCAGGCCGGGTTCAGCAGTCCCCAGGCCGGGTTCAGCAGTCCCCGGGCCGGGTTGAGATGCGGCCGGGTCATCTGGAACGTCGATGGACTCGGAGTCCGGCGATGGCTTGACGGACGGCTTGCGCAGGTGCTCGAGGGAGACGCCGGATGGGATGGCTTGTCGTGATGAGGCGATCTTGGCGAGCGTGTCGGCTGCTTCGTTCTCCGCGCGTGGGACGTGGAGGAATCCGCAGCCCTCGAAGGATCCGAACAGCTTCTGGACGAGGAAGCGGTAGCTTGCCATGTTGGAGTCGCGGGCGTCCCATTCGCCGGAGCACTCCTGCACCACCAGGTCTGAGTCGCCGTAGCACAGGATGCGCCGGATGCCGAGTTCCTTGGCAAGCCGGAGGCCGTGCACAAGGGCTTCGTACTCGGCGACGTTGTTGGAGGCGTTGAAGTGGATCTGGAGCGCGTAGCAGAGCCGGTCGCCCTTCGGGGACGATAGTACGATGCCGGCCCCCAAGCCGAGTCGCATCTTGGACCCGTCGAAGTGCATGCGCCAATGCGTCGAGTCGGGAGGCGGCGGCAAGTACTGGGTCAGGTAGTAGACTGGGTGCTGGACGGCTTGGACCTTGCCCTTCTCTGGTCGCTCGACCACCAGCACCGTGCTGACCGCCCGCGAGGTCGCGGCTATGTAGAGCAACAGCGGCTCCTTACCCTTACCCTTCTACACGACATACCACGGCATCGCTATGCAGTAGCCAAACGAAACGTTAGTACCAATTCACAGACAATACATAAGCAATATATAAGTATGCAACAGAACGATCGGAAGAGAAAAGCAAGACATTAATAGCATCGATTACATCTAAGTTGAAGGACTCTCGAAACCAAAGAGACATACTACAAGTTCATTAAAGTTTAATTACAACATGAGCCAATCGATGTTTCAGAACTAGACACAGCATCACTGCTTTCGACTCGACTCAAGGGACCGGAGCGTGGATGAAGCCGCCGTCTATCGTGGGAGTCATGAAACAACGGGCGTTGTCAGCCTGCATTTGTAGGATTGTGTCGATGTCACTGTTGGACGGTTGATTTGTGAGGTAGAACTGCCCCGTGGTACGAAGGACATCTTGATGGATGATTTCCGCAAACTCCGACTGGATGCGAAAGAATTCTTGTCTGATGTCCGCGTCCTGGATTGCCGACACGCTCGCGGCCCAATCTTTGAGTCTACTCGGTAGCAGTAGTTGATGATGGTCCCGTACGATCGCCCGCATCTGATGGATGGCGTAGTAGGCACCCTTCTAACCGCCAGGCGGCTGCTTGACGCAGCAGAACATCGTATTGTGGGAGAACACGTGCTTGCCGTACTTACGAATAGGCCTGGTGAAGGTGCCTCCAGATTTGACGTAGCCGGGGAGAACATCATCAAGAACCTTCTTGACATTTGTGTAGTCTATGTTCGACTGACGGTCCGGGTCGAAATACGTGGCCATGGAATATTTGGGGCTTAGGAGGATGAGCGTGCAATGTGTGTCACTGCAGAAAACACGGAATGTTAAAAGAAAAACGATCGAAATCTAAGAATTCATATGTTACGGGGCGGTTGAGGGGAGATCTTACTCGGGAAAGTAAGGCACGAGGAAGTTGTCCTTATCTTGGTTTGCTAGAATGACGCCTTCGAGGTAAGAACTCGCGACTTGCCGGTCCCCAGCGCTGCCCAAGATCTTGGCACGCATGTAGAAGGGGTCGACTATCACGATGTCCGGGGTCTTGTCGCGAATGATCCGCATCTCCATACTCAGTGAAAATAGCCGAACGAAGGTGTTGTGCAGCGGATGAAGGTTCAACATAGCGTGGATGTCATCAAACCGCAGGACGATCGTACCCCCGATGGAGTTATCCACAAAGCCCTTGCCCTCTGGCACCTTGGCCGCGAAAACCGGGTATGCCACATCCTTCTCTCGGAGACGCCGCTTCTCCAAAGAAAGAACACTGTCATGCAGACTCCGCATAGCACCGGTTGCAGCATCGAGCATATTTCTCGGTAGCATCGGCCCACCCGCCACATGCACCCTCCTCGAGATATCCGCAGTTGAAGGTGGCCCGTCCTGAGCACGGATCGTACTCGGTGCCGGCTGGCCCGCACCCTTGTTAGTCTTTCTTTTGCGTACCTTCTTCTTGATCTCCTGTAATGGGACCGAGTTCTGCTCACAGACCGCCTTCTTGAGTGTGTTGGGGCTGATCATATTTCGCACCTCGCCTATCTGAGGCTCGGTGAAGTCGGCAGCTGGAGGCGTCTCCTGAGAGCTGAACTGCAGACGACGCCTGTTGCAACTTGGCTTCTTCGCGGTACCAGCTAGATCGCACACGTCTTTTGTTGGGTTGGGTTCTTGAGAACGAGGCCCCATGAAGTCGCCACCGTCCCCATGATCGGCAAAGTACTGATCGACGTTGGCAAATGTATCGTCGTCGTTGTTCTGATCCTGTGCCATATGCATGTTTGGATCCAGTGGCATAGGGATGTCCGGCACTGTTGCGGCGGTCTTGCCATGGGGCCGACTTGGCGCCGGCACGACTGGCGGTGTTGTCTTTGGGGTGGTGTCCCCCGCCCCCAAACGAATCTGGCTCTTCGGCCAAAGCAGGGGCCAGCTCAGGCAGGCGCTGAGGTTCATCACATCATCATCGTCGACCCCGATGGGTCGAATCGGAGGTAACACCTCGTCGCAGCCTGGCAGCACCCGAACCAGTTGAACCCTAAACAAGTTGGGTGGCATCAGGGTACCGTGGAACAAGGGGTTGCCCGGTTGAACGATTTTGCCCTTGGCGACATCGACCAACTCGTTGTTCACGAAGTGCAGGAGAGTGCACGGAACGTCGGCGGCGCCCTGCGAAAACATGTAGGGCGTTAGGGATGCCCAGTCAAAGGCAAGGAGATGAAGTCCTCGGCCGAGAGAGGCTTAATTAGTTACCGTGATGATGGCGTCGAGCTCGGCTAATGTCGAGGCACCGCCAACGGCGGGCGTGCAGTTGACGGAGGGGCCGCTTGCTGCAGAGGTGCCGGCCGGCGTACACCCGGGTGCATTAAGCTCCCATGCCGGCGTCGGAGACACCAATGCTGGCTCCGCCGGAGACACCAATGGCCCCGCCATCGTGTTCTGCGAGTTGCTGGCCGTGAAGCTAGGAATCGGGGGCAGCCCCTATTGGCCGCCTGCAATCCACGCACTAATCCCCTGGATCAAGGTAGGCACAATGGCGGTGATCGTCGCTCCGAGCTGTTGTTGCACTTGCTCTTGGACAATCTCCGGAATCCGCGCCACCTGTGCCCTGAGTTCTTGAACCTCGCGCGCCTGGCTTTCCGAGCTGGTCTTTTTCTCCTTTCGCCCAGCAGTGTTATAGTATGACGACCATTTTGTCGACAAGCCTTTGCCGGCCACACGACCAGCTGACGTCGGCTTACTGAGCTTATCCTTGTTCTTCATTACATTCAACGCCCTATTTAGAGTGGTGTCCCAAGGGTTGCTCTTAGTCGACCCCGCGCTATTGCTTTCAGTCGCCTGCGGAAGGAATGTGAACCATTTAGAAATTTGGCTTCATTAATTAGAATGCAACCATATGGAGCTAATTACGCGGGGGTGTATTCCTTACCAGAACAAGCTCAAGCGCCCTGGTCTTCGGATCCGTGGTAAGCTCCTTTGTTTTCGGGTCCTTCTCGTACCGGGCCCTGACAAAGTTCCTGGTCTGCTTGTCACCGTATTTATCGAAGAGGAGCGGTAGGCCTTGCTCGGCACGGTCCGCCTCCTCCTTGTCCCATATAGGCTCCGCCACTCTGTAACCGCCGGGACCGAGTGTGTGTTCCCCTAAGTTCAGCTCCCGCATTTCTTTCCCCCACTTACTTGATTCGGAGTTTGTGGTGCTCGAGCAATTGATCTTGAAGTCGTTGTAGTCATCTTCGGTGATCGAAGGATTTTTCTCCTTGATCTTCTCATAACTCTCACCTTTCTCGATCATTCTCTTCACATTGCTTTTCCAAGTAGACAGGGCCTTGCTCATCTTCGTGAGGGCAGCATTGTTCACTTTATTCCCTTTGAGGCTTGTGTTTTCAAATTCAGCGGGGAACTTGTATCGTTCGTGCAGCTTCGTGAAGAGGAGGTTGCGCAAATTCCCTCGGTCAGGATGCCTCAGGTTCTCGGTGTTGATCGAGACGGTGCTCCGGAGAATGCACCCGAGCTGAAGCGAGTACCCCTTAACTATTCGTTCGGGCGCCGTTGGATTCCCGTCGGAGTCCACTTCAGTAACTTCCTCCTTGAGGGTGTGGAGCACGGTCGGGCGCCGGTCCTTCCGTTGCCTCTTCGGTTGGCTGCCATCTGTGCGTGCGCCGCCATCATCAGTGGTGGCATCCTCGGCGGCACCATCAGTGGTGGCATCCTCGGCAGCACCATCAGTGGTGTCATCAGTGGGGTCATCCTCGGCGGTACCATCAGTGGTCTCAGGATCGGTGGGGAAGGCGGCGTCCTCATACAAGTGAGGTTGTTCCTCCATCTCCTGGGACAGCTTCCAGAATGGCTTGTCGACGCCCGAACCCCCGGCCTCATCGTTGTTGGCCATGTTTCTCTCTAAATAGGAACAAAGTTTGGTCAAAAAGTTGGTTATTGTCAAGGAACACCGAGGCACCCTAAAAGCCATGCATTAGTCACAAGTACGTCGGGGCACTTGATCCTACTTAATTAACTACTAAGATACCCCGGCCCATGCATTAGTCACAAGTACCCCATATGTCCTATTTTTAGCATAGTCATGCTAAAATTCACGGAAAATTTCAGCATGACCTTTGCTGGAAATAGGACATATGGAGTACCCGAATTTGCCGGAACGGAAGTTAATCGACATTCCGGCAAACTCAAGGGCCTCTCGGGTGGACAAGGCAAAAAAGGCCTCCATCACAACATGAAAAATACATTGGCATGTGAAGAATTGATACATCTTCTTGACCATCTACTACAATTGATACATCCTATCAAGAATGGTACACATCACCATATATTGCAAAGATGTACTGGTCAGCAGCAATTTTAAGAAGATGTACTGGACAGCAGCAAATTGAGCAAAAAATTTACTGGACAGCAGTATATACAGGGGGAGAGGAAGAGGGGTTGGTACCTTGGGAGAGGAGGGTGTGCTTGGCTCTGCCGCCGTGCCTGAGTAGCAAGCACCTACGCCCCTACAATGTTCCACTTGTATCCTGCAGATCGAGAGAGGATGAGATGAATCAGATCAGTTGCTCATGCTTTTTACAAATTGTAGCTACTGTTTTTTATACCTAAACAAAATTGCCCTAGCTATATTTGCTACTGTTTTTATACCTAATTTTTTGCTACTGTTTTTTTAATTTGCTATTGCTTTTTTTATTTGCTACTGTTTTATACCTAAACAAAATTTCCCTAGCTATATTTGCTACTCTTTTTTTATTTGCTACTCTTTTTATACCTAATTTTTTTGCCACTGTTGTTTGGACTACTCCGTCAGCTCCTGTGACTGCCAGCATAAGTGCCGTAACATTTTTGAAGCTAACCTGACTACCCTGGCTGTGTTGTTTTGTTCCATAGTTGCTTTTTGTGTGTTCCATCATTTCTGTCAATTTCAGTTGCATCAAGGGATCCAGCGTATTATGGACTAGATGAAGTTGAATTCTCCAGACGACGGAACTGGACTGGCTCTGCTCGTAATCAGGTATTTCTTTATGTGTTCCATCATTCATTTACATACTTCCTCTGCCTTTATTTTAATAACTGGACTGGCTTGAGGATTGTTCCTGAACAAGTTATACTACAGATTTCCTTCATTGTTTTTCTTCTAGCTATATCATAGGATTACCAATGAGGCACATGTACTCTCTCCCTTTTTAGAACAAAAATGGGGTACTCTTGAGCATGCATGGATGGCACTATTACAGCTGAATATGATGACATCCTTTAGCATGTAAAGAGGAGACAGATGGGAATGACATTTATGTTAGTGTGCTTTTATCTTTACGATTGGCAAAGTGAAGTCTATTTATTTTGGATTCGTATCTTTGGACAACCACCAGATTGGTACTGTAAAAAGGGCTGTTGAAAAGGGGAAGAGCAATCCTGCAATGGCAAGACATCAGGACAATGGTACAAGCAGAACTAACTACTATTCTTCCCAAGACAATGATGACTATATTGCTTCAGAATCAGATAGACAGCTTCTACTCATGAGGTGAGTTTGCTCACTCTTACTTTTACTGCTCATATACTGTTCAAATATGTTGGTTAGAAACATGTGCTCTAAAAAAAGAAACTTATTATCTGTTCAATATGAGTAGGATTACTCAAGATTCCCCTTGTATGTAAGTAGGCGGTGTTTAATTTAAAGTTATGGTGTTCTATGCATTGCTAAAAAACTCTGTTACCGCCAAATAAAACTGTTACCTCTGCCTTTTTTATTCCATGGTTTTAGTCCAGCATGAGCATCCTAACCATTTTTACTAAGGTTTTTTCTTTTGACACACCCTAATTAGTAGAAATATCATGTTTACATTCTATTTAGTGTCTTTGTTGCTCCTCCTGGATAATATTTGACATAGCAATATACCACTACTCGTATAGCATATAGTGTACGTACCGTACGTTTACCTGCTTACTGTAAGTTGTGTTCCACATTAAGCATTCAACCTGGCGGCTGTGTTCCACGTTTGAAAGAAAAATCTCTTGCACTTGTGCCTGTTCTATCAAGCTTGATGTTATCTATTTAGCATTGCTTAGAGACGATAGAAGTATTGACAGTTGGGAAACATAGATCGTCTAGTCAACCCACAAAATAGATAAGGCTGTACTGTAGTAAGCACCTATCTGCACGCTCAATCGGCATCTTAGGATGGCTTGAGAATCAAATGAACCAAAATTATTACTCTCTGACGAGAACATACAAGTACTGAAATTGCTTCTGAATTTCGATTTGTGCGGATTGACTTTAGATTACAATTTGATTTCAGGATTTGTATGAAACATCTGTGTATGACTGAATATCTGTAAAAC